>NC_081840.1:101826625-101906625 GCF_963259705.1 Myotis daubentonii
ACTTTGAAAGAGGTTTAAGCAAGGGGGAAGCCAAGAAACACTCAATGCACCCTATTGGTAAGAACAAGAATATTTTTAATCTATTTATGGTTCATTTATCTTCTGAGAAATTTATTTAAGTTTACGCCTTCATTGACCACAGTACCTATATGCTATATGCTGTTTTCCATAATAAAAGTCCATACTTTCTTCCTATAATTAGTTGAACTCTAGCAATTACCATCAATGTGTAGTTAGATACATAATTTCTGTTTTAGGACTCATCTCCTTAAAGTCTTCCAGGAAAATGCAGTGAGCTAGGAATATTCTTGATGGAAGCCTTTAAAATCCCACTTTACTCACTTTCTCTTTCAGAACCAGTTGATTGGTAGCTTTGTATTTGCAAATGTAAAAAAGTTACCTTAAGAAAGGGATTAGTAGAGGAATTAAGAAAATAGACTTTGCATTGCTTATTAACTCCCTCCTTGTGATTACAATACCAGGAAAATTTTTAATATCTCAGCGGACAGTGTTACCTGAGTTTTTTTCCTTTTTAATACACTTTAGGGTATAAATTACTGCTTCTTGTTCTAGCAGATCAGTGGCTAACAGAATTTGTCTCCATCTTTGACATGGTAGCAAAGGAAATAGGCAGGCTAAGGGAGAATCAAAGAAGGACACATGAAAGAGAGGCTTTCAAATCACTAGTCATCAAAAAGTGATGGTGCTATGCCCGAGACCATGCCCTCACAGGAACAACACTAGAAGCATCACACTACGGGGAAGGACACTTAGTAAAATATGAAATAACACAACCTCATCACTCAGTAAATGACCAGGCACACAATGAAAAACAAGCCTCCAAATGCGATAAGAGGAACCTAGTACCCAGATTTGCTTCAATACATTGCCTAAAATGCACAGTTTTTACCACAAAATATATGAGACATGTAAAGGAACAACAAGTGTGAACTCTACATAGGAGGAGGGCAGAGCAGAAGAAATCTTTGTGTGTGTTCCAGTTGTAGGTTTTCTATAATTTATAAATATTTTAAATAAAGAACCCCATGTTTAAAAGAGAAAAGACCATAAGTGGCTTGTTCTCACCAAATGAAAATGTCTACAGAAAGACAGAATGATATATGAAAAGGAAGACACTGATGAATTTGGTATTGAAATTCTAATAACTCTTAGGTAAAATGCATTATAGGGGCACAGGGATAGATTGGAATTGTCAGAAGAAAGACTCTCTGCACTTGAAATAATGGGAAGAGTGAAAGTAGAGCAGGGAGGAAGGGGGCAGGAAAAGCATTGGAAGAAATAATGGTTGAATATTTTCAAACATATTCAATGAAAAATATCAATCTGCACAGCCAAGCTCAATGAAATCTAAGTAGAATAGGTACAATGAAATGTGCAATCAGACCCAGGTTGGTAAAAGCTATGAAGGACAGAGAAAATAATACAACCCAGAAATGTTATACAACTCATCATATAAAAGAGAAAACCTGTCAAGATGAAGAGCTGAGTTGACCTCACAAACACTCCAGGACATCAGGCAGTGGGATGGCATAGTCAGAGTGCTAATAGAAAAAATATCACTATGCTTCTTATATCTAGCCAAACTATTTTTCAGAGTGAAGGTTAGAAAAGGGATTCCATTTTTCAAAAAAGAAAGAATGATTGAAAGGGAGAAAGAGAGAAAGGAAGGAAGGAAGGAAGGAAGGAAGGAAGGAAGGAAGGAAGGAAGGAAGGAAGGAAGGAAGGAAGGAAAGAAGGAAGGAAGGAAGGAAAGAAGGAAGGAAGGAAAGAAGGAAGGAAGGAAGGAAGGAAGGAAGGAAGGAAGAGAGAGAGAAAAGAAGAAGAAGAAGAAGAAGAAGAAGAAGAAGAAGAAGAAGAAGAAGAAGAAGAAGAAGAAGAAGAAGAAGAAGAAGAAGAAGAAGAAGAAGAAAAAGAAGAAGAAGAAGAAGAAGAAGAAGAAGAAGAAGAAGAAGAAGAAGAAGAAGAAGAAGAAGAAGAAGAAGAAGAAGAAGAAGGAGAAGGAGAAGAAGGATGATGATGATGAGGAGGAGGAGTGTGAGGAGGTAGAGGAGGATGAGGAAGAGAGGGAAGGAGGGCGGGAGGGAGGAAGGAAGGACCCATTAAATAATTATGAGACATCACATCAGCTAGTGATTAAGTTTTGTGATTAGATGGATATGACACCTGGTCAAATCACTGAACATGTATAAGCCTCTGTGCAATGAGGGTTACGTGATGGCTAATGTTTGTAATGATTTTAAAGTATTTATTTCAGAAAAACAGATACTTTAGTATCGTCCATTTCCAGTGATAAAAATACTTATAAGGGGAGCACTAGTCGTAAACACACTTATACACACAAACCAACTCACACATACACAACACACACACACACACACACACACACACACACACACGTGTTGATAGTTGCTTTACAAAACTAATTTTAAACTGCTCATTTCTATAGAGACTGATACAGAACACTTACCGGGTGACTTTGGAAGAGGTTTAAGCAAGGGGGAAGCCAAGAAACACTCAATGCACCCTACTGGTAAGAACAAGAATATTTTAAGTCTATTTATGGTTCATTTATCTTCTGAGAAATTTATTTAAGTTTACGCCTTCATTGACCACAGTACCTATATGCTATATGCTGTTTTCCATAATAAAAGTCCACACTTTCTTCCTATAATTAGTAGAACTCTAGCAATTACCATCAATGTGTAGTTAGATACATAATTTCTGTTTTAGGACTCATCTCCTTAAAGTCTTCCAGGAAAATGCAGTGAGCTAGGAATATTCTTGATGGAAGCCTTTAAAATCCCACTTTACTCACTTTATCTTTCAGAACCAGTTGATTGGTAGCTTTGTATTTGCAAATGTAAAAAAGTTACCTTAAGAAAGGGATTAGAAGAGGAATTAAGAAAATAGACTTTGCATTGCTTATTAACTCCCTCCTTGTGATTACAATACCAGGAAAATTTTTAATATCTCAGCGGACAGTGTTACCTGAGTTTTTTTTTCCTTTTTAATACACTTTAGGGTATAAATTACTGCTTCTTGTTCTAGCAGATCAGTGGCTAACAGAATATGTCTCCATCTTTGACATGGTAGCAAAGGAAATAGGCAGGTTAAGGGAGAATCAGCGAAGGAGACACTGAAAGAGAGGGTTTCAAAACACTAGTCATCCAAAAGTGATGGTGCTCATGCCCCGAGATCATACCCTCACAGGAACAACACTAGAAGCGTCACACTGCAGGGAAGGACACTTCAGCAAAATATGAAATAGCACAGCCTCATCACTCAGTAAATGACCAGGCACACAATGACAACAAACCACCAAACGTGGTGGTAGGAACCCAGTACTCAGATTTGCTTCAATACATTGCCTAAAATGCTCAGATATTACCACAAAATATATTAGACATGTAAAGGAAAAGCAAGTGTGATCTCTATATAGTAGAAAAACAGAGCAGAAAAAATCTATGTGTGTGTTCCAATTGTAGGTTTTCCTGTAACTTTAAATATTTTAAACTAGTGGCCTGGTGTATGAAATGCATGCAATCAGTGGGAGGGGTTGGGTCCTTCACCCCAGATTGAAAGAGGGCACAGGCCAGACTGAGGGATCCCACAGGTGTAGCATAGGAGCCACAAGGGATGCAGGAGGTTGGCCTCCCTGGGAGGGACTGCAGGAAGCCTTCAGGGCATGTCCCTATAGGCCAGACTCCAGCAGCAAGTTAACCTATCCATTGGAGCATCTACCTCCTACTGTTAGTGCATTTCATAGTGACAGGTCAACCAGTCGACTGTCTTCCCCCTGGTAGTCTGTGCAAGTCACAGCAAGCAGTTGAGCGGGCCTTACCATATCATTAGCATATTACGCTTTGATTGGTTGAGTGGCCAAGTGGACGGCTGGACACTTAGCATATTAGGCTTTTTAAATTATTATTATTTAAAATATTACATAGGTCTCCTTTTTTCCCCCCCATTGACCTTCCCCTGGCCTCCTCTACCCCCTGGCACATGCCCTCACCCCACCCCCCCAGTGTCTTGTGTCCATTCATATGCTTATATGTATGTATACAAGTCCTTCATTTGATCTCTTACCTCCCCTCCCCAACACTCCCCAGCCTTCCCACAGTAATTTGAAAGTCTGTTCAATGCTTCTCTGCCTCTCTATCTATCTTTTTGTTCATCAGGTTATAATGTTCTTTATTATCCATAAATGAGTGAGATCATGGGGTGTTTTCTTTCCCTTCCTGGCTTATTTCTTTTATTATTTTTATTTTTTTATTATTAGTTAAGGTATTATAAATGTGTCCTCATCCCCCCCATTAACCCCCACCCTCACTCCCCCACCCCCACCCCGCACACTCATGCTCCCATCCCCCTGTTGTCCATGTCCATTGGTTTGGATTATATACATGTATACAAGTCCTTTGGTTGATCTCTTCCCCTTACCCCCACCCTCCCCTACTTTCCTTCTGGGGATTGATAGCCTGATCGCTGTTTCTCAGTCTTTGGGTCTGCCTCTTTTCATCAGTCTATGTTGTTCTCTATAATCCACAATTGAGTGAGATCATGAGGTATTTATCTTTCTCTGACTGGCTTATTTCACTTAGCATAATGCTCTCCAGTTCCATCCATGCTGTTGCAAAAGGCAAGAGTTCCTTTTTTTTTTACCGCAGCATAGTATTCCATTGTGTATATGTACCACAGTTTTCTAATCCACTCATCTGCTGATGGGCACTTAGCCTGTTTCCAAATCTTAGCTATGGTGAATTGTGCTGCTATGAACATAGGGGTGCATATATCCTTTCTGATTGGCGTTTCTGGTTTCTTGGGATATATTCCTAGTAGTGGGAACACTGGGTCAAATGGGAGTTCCATTTTTAGTTTTTTGAGGTAGCTCCATACTGTTCTCCACAGTGGCTGCACCAGTCTGCATTCCCACCAGCAGTGCAGAAGGGTTCCTTTTTCTCCACATCCTCTCCAACACTTGTTGTTTGTTGATTTGTTGATGATAGCCATTCTGACAGGTGTGAGATGATAACACATTGTTGTTTTGATTTGCATCTCTCGTATAATTAGTGACTTTGAGCATGTTTTCATATGTCTTTCAGCCTTCTGTATGTGCTCTTTCGAAAAGTGTCTATTTCCGTTGCCCATTTTTTTATTGGATTGTTTATCTTCCTTTTGTTAAGTTTCATGAGATCTCTGTAAATGTTGGAAATTAAACCCTTATCGGTGGTATCATTGGCAAATATGTTCTCCCATGTTGTTTGGTTGATGGTTTCCTTTGCTGTGCAAAAGCTTTTGAATTTGATGTAGTCCCATTTGTTTATTTTCTCTTTAGTTTCCATTGCCCTAGGAGCATTATCAGAGAAGAAATTCCTTCGGCATATGTTTGCGATTTCGCTGCCTGTGGATTCCTCTAGTATTTTTATGGTTTCCCGTCTTACGCTTAAGTCTTTTATCCATTTTGAGTTTATTTTTGTGTATGGTTTGAGTTGGTGGTCTAGTTTCATCTTTTTGCATGTATCTGCCCAATTTTCCCAACATCATTTATTGAAGAAACTTTCTTGACTCCATTGTATGCTCTTGCCTCCTTTGTCAAATATTAATTGGGCATAGTGGTTTGGGTCGATTTCTGGGGTCTCTATTCTATTCCATTGATCTATATGTCTGTTCTTGTGCCAGTTCCAAGCTGTTTTAAGAACAGTGGCTTTGTAATACAGTTTGATATCTGGTATTGAGATCCCACCTACTTTGTTCTTTCTCAGGATTGCTGCAGCTATTCGGGGTCTTTTTTTATTCCAGATGAATTTTTGGAAGTTCGTTCTAGATTTGTGAAATATGCCATTGGTAATTTAATGGTGATTGCATTGAATCTATAAATTGCTTTGGGTAGTATGGACATTTTGATGATGTTGATTCTACCAATCCATGAACACGGTTTGCTCTTCCATCTGTTTACATCTTCCTCTATCTCTTTTTTCAGTGTCCTGTAGTTTTTGGCATATAAGTCTTTTACCTCTTTAGTTAAGTTTATTTCTAGGTATTTTAATTTTTTTGGTGCAATGGTAAATGGGATTGCTTCTGTAGTTTCACTTTCTGTTAGTTCACTATTGGTGTAAAGAAATGCCATGGATTTCTTAGCATTAATTTTGTATCCTCCTACATTGCCGAATTCATTTATTAAGTCTAATAATTTTTTGATGGAGTCTTTAGGGTTCTGTATGTACAGTATCATGTCATCTGCAAATAAGGACAGTTTTCCTTCTTCTTTTCCAATCTGGATGACTTTTATTTCTTCTTTTTGCCTGATCGCAATGGCTAGTACTTCCAGGACTATGTCGAACAGGAGTGGTGAGTGTGGGCATCCCTGTCTTGTTCCTGTTTTTAGGGGGAATGGTTTTAGTTTTTGACCATTGAGTATGATGTTGGCTGTGGGTTTGTCATATATGGCTTTTATTATGTTGAGGTATGATTCCTCAATTCCTATCTTGCTGAGAGTTTTTATCAAGAAAGTGTGTTGGATTTTGTCTAATGCTTTTTCCGCATCAATTGATATGACTATGTGGTTTTTTTTCTCTCAATTTGTTTATGTGATGTATCACATTTATTGATTTGCGGATATAGTACCATCCTTGCATCCCTGGGATAAATCCTACTTGGTCATGGTGTATGATATTTTTGACGTACTGCTGGATCCGATTTTCTAGGATTTTGTTGAGGATTTTGGCATGTGTGTTCATGAGGGATATTGGCCTATAATTCTCTTTCATTGTATTGTCTTTATCTGGTTTTGGGATTAGGGTGATGTTGGCTTTATAGAATGAGCTTGGAAGTGTTCCTTCCTCTTGGATCTTTTGACATTGTCTGAGGAGGATACGTTTTAGGTCTTCCTTGAATGTTTGGTAAAACTCCCCTGTGAAGCCATCTGGCCCCGGGCTTTTGTTTGATGGAAGCTTTTTGATTACTGCTTCGATTTCCTCCATAGTTATTGGGCTATTGCGATTTTTAAAATCTCCCAGATTGAATTTTGGAAGGTTGTATTTTTCTAGGTATATGTCCATTTCCTCCAGGTTCTCTAGTGTGTTGGAGTGGAGTTGTTCATAGTATTTTCTAACAATCCTTTTTATGTCTATGGGGTCTGTTGTTATTTCTCCTCTTTCATTTCTGATTTTGTTTATTTGTGTCCTCTATTTGTTTATTGGTGAGCCTGACTAGAGTTGTATCAATCTTGTTTATCCTTTCAAAGAACCAGCTCTTGGTTTTGTTGATCTTTTGTATTGTGTTTTTGGTCTCTATGTCATTTATCTCCGCTCTGATCTTTGTTATTTCGTTCCTTCTGCTTACAGTGGGCTTTTTTGTTGCTCTCTTTCTAATTCTTTGAGTTGTAGAGTTAGGTCATTTATTCTCATTGTTTCTTGTTTCTTGCAGTAGGCTTGTAGAGCTATGAACTTCCCTCTCAAGATTGCTTTCGCTGTTTCCCATAGGTTTTTGATTGTTGTGTTTTCATTGTCATTTGTTGCCATGATGTTTTTTATTTCTTCTTTGATCTCAATGGCAACCCAGTCATTGTGTAATAGCATGCTATTTAGTCTCCATGTGTTTGATTTTTCTGGATTGTTTTTGTTGTAGTTGATTTCCAGTTTTATGCCTTTGTGGTCTGAGAAGATGCTTGATATGATTTCAATTTTCTTGAATTTGAAGAGACTTTGTCTGTGACCCAATATATGGTCTATCTTTGAAGATGACAAATGTGTACTTGAGGAGAATGTATATTCTGTGGCTTTGGGGTGAAATGTTCTGAAGATGTCAATTAATTCCATCTGATCTAGTGAGTCATTTAGGATTGATGTTTCTTTGCTGAGTTTCTGTTTAGAGGATTTGTCCAGTGGTGATAATGGGGTGTTAAGGTCCCCTACTATGATTGTATTGCTGTCAATCTCTCCCTTGATCTCCTCCAGAAGATTTCTTACGTATTTGGGTGTTCCTATATTGGGTGTATATATATGTACCAGAGTTATTTCTTCTTGTTGGACTGCTCCCTTTAGTATTATGAAGTGGCCTTCTTTATCCCTTTTTATGTCCTTCACTTTGAGATCTAATTTGTCAGATGTAAGTATTGCTACCCCGGCTTTTTTTTTTTTTACTTCCATTGGCCTGAAAAACCTTTTTCCATCCCTTCACCATCAGTCTGTGTGCATCTTTTTTTCTGAGGTGGGTTTCCTGTAGACAGCAGATATATGGGTCATGTTTTCTTATCCACTCATTTACCCTATGCCTTTTGACTGGGGAATTTAATCCATTTACATTTAAAGTTATTATTGATAGAAACTTGTTAGTCCCCATTTTTGTTCTTTACCGCTGCATTCCTTCTTTGTTTCCTATTTTTTCTATTTACAGCAGACCCTTTAGCATTTCTTGCATTGCTGGCTTGATTGTAATAAACTCCCGTAGACCGTTTTTGTCTGTGAAGCTCCTGATTTCACCCTCAATTTTGATTGATAGCCTCGCTGGGTACAGTATTCTTGGATTCAGACCCTTCCTTTGCATGACTTTGTATATTTCATTCCATTCCCTTCTTGCCTGATGTGTTTTTGTTGAGAAATCAGTCGCTAGTCTGATGGGGGATCCTTTGTAGGTAACTTTCTGTCTCTCTCTGGCTGCTTTTAAGATTCTTGCTTTGTCATTGGTGTTTGCCAATTTAATTATTATGTGCCTTGGCGTTGGTCTTTTCGGGTTCATTTTGTTCGGGACTCTGTGAGCTTCTTGGATTTGTGTGAGTTTTTTCTTCCCTATATCAGGGACATTTTCTGTTACTATTTTTTCATACAGGTTTTCTATTCCTTGCTCAGTTTCCTCTCCTTCTGGCACCCCAATTATTCGGATGTTGTTTCGTTTAGCATTGTCCCAGAGTTCTCTTAGGCTCTCCTCCTGCTTTTTAGTTTTTTTTCTAGAAGCTGTTCTGTTTGGGTATTTTTTCCTACCTTGTGTTCTAGCTCGCTGATGCGGTCCTCGGCTTCTTCTAGTCTACTGTTGATGCTTTCTATTGAGTTCTTTATAGCAGTGATGTCATTTTTCATTTCTTCTTTGTTTTTCTTCATTTCCTCTTGGTTCCTACACATATTGTTGAATTTGTCTTCCATTATTTTCATCCACCTTATGACCATTTCTCTGAATTCTTTCTCTGACAGGTTGCTTGCCTCCATTGCCTCCATTTCATTTACTTCCTTTTCTGATGATGGCTGTTTTTCTTTCATATGTGGGTTGGTTCTTTGTTTCACCATGATCTCTCTTCTCTAGGTGTTTGATTATGTAGTTCTCTCTCTGCTGCGTTGATTTAAAGGCACAAAATACAACACAACAAGGCACAACGTACAAGGCACTGAACAAAATGTATTCATGATGTTAATAACCCCAAATAAAGGTGACCACCCAACTGAAGAGAATTAGGGAATAAAGAAGAAAAAAGAGAAAAAGATTAAAGAGAAAAAGAAAAAAAACAAAAAGGAGTGCCAAAATGAGATTGGGAAAAGGGAGAGAAGAAAAAAACAAACAGACAAAAAAAAAAGTAAGAGAGAGAATGAAATAGAGGTGGGGAAGAGGCTATTTGTATGGGGAGAAAACTCTAAGAGAACTGCAACTAATCTCAATGAGTTCCAGCAGCAGATCCCTGGCTATTAATGCAAACTACAAACAACCACTAATATCAAGCAAGGCAAGGGAAAACAGAAGCACAAAAATAACCAGAGAAAGAAAAAAATAAGCAAAACAGAAAAATGAAAATGAAAAACAAAACAATCTCCCAAACAAGCATAAAAAACAACCAATATACTCAAAATCAAGCAAACACTAGCAAAACAACAGAGAGAAAAAAAAATTGGATAGTGAAGAAAGATAAGAGAGAGATGTATATGGATTTAGAGCAAGGGATTGGAAATTAGATATATAAGTAGGGTGAAATTTAGACAGTGGGTAAAAAGAAGGAATAGGGAAAATATAAAGCAGGAATAGGGTAAGAGAAACAGGACAACAAAAAGGGAAAAGTGAGGAAGAGAGTTTTTGCTTAAGGGTAAAGGTGAGATAGAGAGAAATGATGCTAAAGGAACAATGAAAATAGAGTGTAGAACACTAATCCCAAAATAAAATAAAAAAATAAAATAAAATGACACTTGAAAAAATGGTAAAATGATAGCAATAATACTGGTTTAAAAAATGTAGTAATTAAAAAGGTAGAATCAAGTGATGAAAAAAAATAAAAATAATAATAAAATAGGTTCTTAATGAAATGGTGAAAAAAGAATTAAAAAAAATAAAAATATGCAGTAGTGAAGGTGCTTCAGATCTTCTACTCTTCTTTTTGGCACACCTTAGTCCTGCCAGGCATTCAGGAGAGTGTTGAATTTCCCTGCGATACACTGTCCCTCTGTGCCATAAACCACAGACCTGATTTTAAGGCAGATTGTATTTGTTTACCAGACTGCCTTTATTTGTGATCACAGAAGAGACAGTTCGTGGCTCTGCCTCTGGGTGTCAGTGTGTCTGGATTGACCTCCGAGGCTATAAGTCCTCTCTATTAGTAGGGTTTTTTTCTCTATGGTACTTGAAACTGATTTGGGAAAGTCCACTGCCCAGAGCTGGTTCTTTAATCATTATTGCCCGCTCTTTTTCCCAGGCTCCCCAAAAAGAACTTTCCCCTACAGGCTCTGCGAATGACCCCAACTGGGGAATCCCATGCACTGGGTTTAATAATCAAACGCATGGATCTAAAGGGAACTGTAACAAGAGCCTGATACGTTGTGCAAATTCGCAAGCCTCCACCTTCCAGGTCTGCGCACAGTCTCCGCGCGCCCACTTGCCACTGGCACCAAGCAGCCGGCACACTGGCAAAGTCCAAGGCTGCTTTTTTACATCCAGTCCAGCTATGGGCTTATTTTTAGCGTTCCCTTCTGCCAGTCGCCCTGTGGGGCCCCTTCCCCACTCACGGGTCACCCTGGTCCCAACGGCTGTGGACTCTGTGGGTCACAGATTTCGCCCTGCGCTCGAGCATGGTCCTCTCTCCAACCCTAATTGCAAACCGCACCTTTAGAGGAAGTCTAACCTTTCTGTGAGAAGAAGCAGTGCTCGTCTGAGTTCACGCAGTCATGCTGCTTGAGAAACCTTATTTCCAGGTTAGTAGCTGATCTCTGGATGCCGGCAACAGCCACCCAAGATGGCATAGTCTCCGCTGCTTAGCTGGCGCACTGAGAGAGGTTTCAGCTGCAGTCTCCAACTGTCGTTTTTTTTCTGGGGGTTCTCGGTCTTTCCCAGCTGCAGACAGTCTCTCAGCTGAAAATCCTCTGCCTATTTGGGCTCTATGTTACCTGTTTCAGCTGCTCACCTTTATCTGCTCCAGGACAAGGCACAGGACATGTCCGTTTATACCTCCACCATTTTCTCTCTCCCCTGGCTTATTTCACTTAGCATAATGCTCTCCAGTTCCATCCGTGCTGTTGCAAATGGTAAGAATTCATATTAGGCTTTTATTATATAGAATAAAGAACTCCATGTTTAAAAGAGAAAAGAATATAGGTGGCCAGTTCTCATCAAATTAAAATGTCATCAGAGAGACAGAATGATATATGAAAAGAAATACACTGATGATTTTGGCATTGAAATTCTAATAACTGTTTGGTAAAATGCATTACAGGGGCACAGGAATAGATTGGAATTATCAGAAGAAAGACTCTCTGCACTTGAAATAATGGGAAGAGTGAAAGTAGAGCAGGGAGGAAGGGGGCAGGAAAAGCATTGGAAGAAATAATGGTTGAATATTTTCAAATATATTCAATGAAAAATATCAATCTGCACATCCAAGCTCAATGAAATCTAAGTAGAATAGGTACAATGAAATATATAGTCAGACTCATCTTGGTTAAAGTTATGAAGGACAGAGAAAATAATACAACCCACAAAAGGCAAACAACTCATCATAAAAAAGAGAAATCTGGTAAGATGAAGAGCTGACTTGACATCACAAACTGTCAAGGCCTGAAGGCAGTGGGATGGCATATTCAGAGTGCTAATAGAAAAATTGTCACTATGATTATTATATCTAGCCAAACTACCTTTCAGAGTAAAGGTTAGAAAAAGGGATTCCAAATTTAAAAAAATAATAATAAAGAATGTGAGATCTGTTTGTTAGCAGATCTGCCTTAAGAGTAAAGAAATTTTTATAGGGCAGACAGGTGGGCACTGAGGGAGAGTGTGTGAGTGAGTGAGAGAACAAAAGGGGAGTGCATGGATATGTGGGGCATGTGTGTATTTGTGAATGAAACACAGTTACATTCCACAAGACTGTTTGGTACTGGCGGATCAGGTTCCCCTAACTGGGCAACCTATACTATTGCTGAAATCTCTCCTGGGGTGGCTGACTCTGTTGCAGAGACTGCACCATCTTGAAGGGGAGAGCAGTTGTGACTTGGAGCCCACCCACACCTCCATCCAGGGAGACCTCAGACACCACCCAGGATCCTACAGCCATACTAGCCAGGGACCAGCTGCCACGGCTACAAACCCATGAACACTGAGACTCCAGCATCCCCAGCTGTGGGTTCCTAAAAAGTTTGTCCAGAGGGTGAGAAAATAGTGTCCAAATATAAGACGAGTCCGGCACCTTCTCACGGAGCAGATAGAAGAAACAGCTGAATTGAATAACATCCACACAGAATTGGTGAATTAAACACAGGTGGAGAGACAATCCATTGACACAAATGTCAGAGGTAGCCGGGAAACTGTTGGGATTGGAGATCTAGACTGAAGGGTGAAATGCAAGCAACCTGGATTGAGCTGAACCAACACTGCGTCCCTTGGGGACACGTGTAGTGCTCGACTGTGGAAAGGTTTCCACAGGGCTGCTGGCAGCAGGGGACTCTAGATCTAAGCTCACAGCCATAGGAGGCTGCACCCAGAAAAGCAGCCTGAGGTTCTGCACTGGCCATGCAGTGCCAAGGGAGAGAAACGCCCATCAGCATGGTTGTTCTGTCCTCATAATCTCCTTGCTTTTACTTGCTAAACCCAGCATCTTTTAATTAGATATACTCGCCATGGCTGCGGTGCAGGGGAAGGTGGTTTTGTGAAAGCTGGGGAACAAAATAGGGAGGGGTGATCAAGAGGCCAGCTCTGTACAGTCTGATCCCTCCAACCCTGAATCGACATTTGTCTCCTGAAGACCAGGCCTCTCCTAGCAGTGCAGCCCCACCCAGCCTTGAGCTTGGCAGGGAAACAAAAATTTGAAATACCTCTGTGGAGCCCTCGGGGACTTGGTTGAGAGGCCATTTGGGCCCAGAATCTAATACAGCAACACATCCACATAGAGGCCATGTCAGAAATAGACGCTTGTATAAATACGAATGGAAGCAAGCAGAGTGGTCCCGCCTGGCTGAAACGAAAGCTGTGGTGTCTGAGACAGAGGAGCGGTGGATCATTGGGAGCTTCAACATGGTGCTGACTATCTAGCTGGAAGATGAGATGTGGCAGACAGAATGCGGAAGGATTCCTAGACCAGCCTCCATGGGACATTAAATACTCAGCTGAAGTGATCAAACTTCATTACTTCACTTTTTTTTTATCTTTTACTTATGAAACTAAATTTTTTCTTTATTTAATTTTTATTACTTTTATTTATTATTATTATTATCTTTTTAACCTTACTTTTTTTTGGATTAGTGTTCTACATTTTATTTTTATTTTATTTTTTATCATTACTTTACTCTAACTCATTTTTTCCTTTATGCCAAACCTTTCTTCCTCACTTCCCCTTTTTCCATCCTGTTTCTCTTCTCCTGTTCCTGCTTTAGCTTTTCTCTCTCCTTTATTTTTACTCCTTGCTAAAAATTGATCTTCATAATTTGCTTTATTGATTCATTACTATTATAGTAGTATCTGTTGGCTTACTCATATATTTAAATTCCTCAACCCTGCTGCAAGTGCATGCACCTTTCTCTTTTCTCTTTCTTCACTAGCCAATTTTTTTTCTTGTTGGTGTTGCTTGTTTGATATTTTGTTAGTCTGGTTGTTTTGTTGTTGTTTGTTTTAGTTTTGTTTTTCATTTTATGCTTTTATTTTTCCTCTCCTTGCTTATTCTCTTTTCTGCTAATAGCTTAATTAGTCTCACTCACCAAACTCAGGCCTATCTTCTGACTACTCTGTTCTCCTTTTCTGAAAATAGATGAATATATAGATAGATAAATAGATTAAAGAAAGGGGAACTTTATTGAGTATTTGATTTTTTACTTTTCTTCTTATACACTCATTCTCTTTCTACCTCCTCTATATTGAATTGTGACCATTACCCCAGTCATTCAATTCCATTACCTTACCTTCTGGAAATAAGCTCTGCCTTTTCAGATTCAGCTCCCCTCCTTTTTTTTATGGGGGTTTGTTGTTTGCATTTTTTGGTTTAGTTGTTGGTTTGTGGAGTTTTCTCCCCATATACATATATATTTTTTCTTTCTTCCTTCCTTCCTTTCTTTCTTTCTTTCTTTCTTTCTTTCTTTCTTTCTTTCTTTCTTTCTTTCTTCCTTCCTTCCTTCCTTCCTTCCTTCCTTCCTTCCTTCCTTCCTTTTTTTCTTTCTTTCTTTCTTTCTTTCTTTCTTTCTTTCTTTCTTTCTTTCTTTTTTTTCTTTCTTTCTTTCTTTCTTTCTTCTTCAGTCCCATTCTTTTTTCTTTTCTCTGTTACCTTTTTTTCTTTTCTCAATATCATTTTTCGTGCTCTTTTCTTTCCCCTAGCTCTCTTTTGTCTGGTGGTCACCTTACTTTGGGGTTATTGGTGTTGTGAATACATGCATGTTTTGTTCCTTCTGTGTCATTTCTTGTTGAGTTGTATTTTGTGCCTTTTGGTCAAAGTGGTAGAGAGAGAGCCACATAACAAGACACCCTGAGATTAGTGAAAATGGGAAGACAGAGAAACAGCTCCCATACGAATGAAAAGGAGGAATTACCAGAAAAGGTAGTAAATGAAATGGATGCAAGCAATCTGTGAAAGAAAGAATTCAGAGCAATGTTCATGAGGACACTGAAAATGATGGAAAACAAATTCAACAACTCAAGAGGAAATGAAGAAGAACCAAGATGAAATGAAGAATGACATAGTTGCAACAAAGAACACAATAGAAAGCATCAATAGTGGACTAGCAGAAGCTGAGGGAGGACTGCATCATTGAGAAAAAAGACTCAGTAGGAAATTAACCCAAGCAAAGCAGAAACTGGAAGAAAAAAACTTAAAAAACTAGAGATCCTAAGGGAGCTTTGGGACAACACCAAATGAAATAACATCTTTATAATAGTGATGCCAAAAGGAGAGGAAACTAAACAAGGAATAGAAAACATTTTTGAAGAAATAATGATAGAAAACTACCCTAATATTGGGAAGAAAAAACCTCACACAAGTTCAAGAAGCTCACAGAGTCCCAAACAATATGAACCCAAAATGACTGACACCAATACACATCATCATAATTAAATTGGGAAAACCAATGACAAAGTAAGAATCGTAAAGGCTGCTAGAGAGACAGAAATTTACCTTTAAGGGATCTCCATTATACTATCAACTGATTTCTCAACACAAACACATCAGGCCAGAAGGGAATGGAATGAAATATAAAAAGTGATGCAAAGAAAGAGACTAAATCCAAGAATACTATACCCAGCAAGGCTGTCATTCAAAATTGAAGGGGAAATGAAGAGCTTCACAGACAAAAAAGTGATAAGGGAGTTTGTGACCAGCAATGCAAGAAATGTTAAAGGGTCTGCTATAAAAAGAAGAAATAGGCAGGGAAGAAGGAACACAGGCATCCTATATAATAAAGAAGTAATACACAAATTGACCATTACTCACACAAGATGGCCACCCCCATTTGGACACAAGATGGCTGACACAAGATGGCTGGCACAAGATGGCTGGCAGGGGAGGGCAGTTGTGGGCAATCAGGCCAGCAGGGGAGGGCAGTTGGGGGAGACCAGTCCTGCAGGGGAGGGCAGTTGTGGGGGGACCAGGCCTGCAGGGGAGGGCAGTTGGGAGGGACAAAGCCTGCAGGGGCATCTGTTTGTTAGCTGATCTGCCTTAACAGTAAAGGAAGTTTTTTATGTTGAAATCAATTGAATTCTGGAATTAATTTGAATCCCCCTTCTAAAGGAGCATGGATTCAAGGAATTATTTAATTCCAATAGACAGCAGGAATGCATGTTTTCTACTAAATATTTGATTCAAAAGGAAATTGCATGATCAATATGTGTATCATTGTATTTTGGTGCCTATAAAATGTTTTAAAGGAATACATTCCACTGTAGTAGCAAAAAGGAGATGTGTGTAGGGTCCCAATATATTTCAGTATGATGATACAGAACATGTTAACTCAAATTTTACAGAGCAAATGAATAGTGCCTGGAATCCTATATAATAAAAGCCCAGCGATCAGAATGACCAGAGACCAGAACCACCATAGCCCCTCACCAGGCTGCCCCCCCCCCCCCAGCAAGCAGTTAGGGGCAATCAGCAGGCAGGTAAGTAGTTGGGGCGATCAGGCAGGCAGGAGAGCAGTTGGGGGCGATCAGGCCAGCGGTTGAGGGCAATCAGGTAGGCAGGCGAACAACTGAGGAGATCAGGTAGGCAGGTGAGCATTTGGGGGTGATCAGGTAGGTAGGTGGGTGGTTGGGGGTGATGAGGCAGGCAGGAAGAGCCCTGAAATCAATCACCTCAAAGGGGGGAGACCCAGGCAACAGCCTGCTGTTTCTGCAGGGCTGGAATGCCACTCCTCCTGCTATGATGCCGGGCAGATTCTGACCCTTTCATGACTACAGGCTCTCTGCCAGGGCTTGGCCCCTTGACTGGACTCCCCAGCTTGGCCCTGACTGCAGAGGAGTTGAAATACACGGACTTCCACAACATTGGGGCCATTATTGCTCCTTTGCACTTCCTGGAGGTGAAACTGGGCAAGAGGCCTAAACCTGTGAAAAGTGATCTAGATGAGGAAGAAGAGCGGAGGGAAAGGCACTGGGAAAAGAGCAAAGTGTGGCAACCCCATGCTGGAACAAGAAGAAGGAGGGGAAGGAGTTTCTGTAGCAGGAATCTGAGTGGCTGGACCTGATGAATGCAGAGCTGAAAACCCAGATGGAGGAGCTGAAGCAGGAGTGGCAGCAGCTCATTTTGATGCTCAACTGGTATTGCCCCACCTGCATCATCAGGACAGGGTTAAGATCCCTGACTCAGAAAGCAACCCCACTGCTGGAACAGCTAGAGAAGAAGTGACCATGGGCTGAGATGAGGAAGAGGAGGAGGAGGAGATGAGGAAAGGGAAGAGGAGAAGATGAGGAGATGAGAAGAGGAGGAGGTGATAAGGAGAGGAGGAGGAGGGGCCCAGAGGGCTCTTCTTTGCTGTGTGAAAAACTCTTCAATGAGGCTCAGCACAGCCAGCATAGGCCAGACTTTTTTTTTGAAACTCATATCAGCCACACCAGGGAAAGAAATCCAGGCTTATTAAACCCAGGACCAACCGCTAAGACCAAAGTAGTTCTGAGGGGATAGGGCGGGGCGGGGATTCTGCCTAGGGCCAGGCTTGCAGGAGGCAGGACAGAGGCTCTGGACCGGAGAGACGCCCAGCCAGGCAGCTGTGGGCACTTCTCTGGCCTCTCCGCCAGGGCACCCACCCAAAGGACCTCTGAGCTGCCAGGAAAAGCCATGAGTTGCAACCAAAATTAGGCTGAGTATGGAACTCAGAGTGAAACTACAATTTGCCTGCCCCCAGCCCTGACCCTGACCTTGACCCTGATCCTTATGCAAGGCTGGAAAAGGGCACAGTGCAAGGCCCTGTATCCACCCACCGTGGTCCAGCTCAGTTCTGCCCAGAGTGGCAGCTGGAGTGCACCCTCGCCGGCCCTGATGGAGTTGCTGTGGGCATGAGGCATGGGTGCCCTTCCAAAGCACATACTTACTAAATGTTTACAGACTGGCTGTCCTGGCAGGGCTTTCAACTGCACATGTTTTATATACTTTCTTTTTTAAAAATATTTTTTACAAAAAAAAAAGATTTTATACAATCAATATATAAATGGATTTCTATATTCACTTGATGTGATACAGTATAAATATGCTATGGCTTGTTCATTACGAACAGATATTCAGCAGTTATGGCCATTGCATGTAACTTCTAAGTACTGTAGTATCTGCATGTTGGGGGTGGCAGGGGTGTGGTGCAGTGCATTTCCATCCTGGTAAACCCTTCATAGTACTCAGTTCTGTATTGCTCAGTAAACACTCTTACTTGAAAGAAGAAAGAAAGAAGAAAGAAAGAAGAAAGAAAGAAAGAAAGAAAGAAAGAAAGAAAGAAAGAAAGAAAGAAAGAAAGAAAGAAAGAAAGAAAGAAGGAGGAAGGAAGGAAGGAAGGAAGGAAGGAAGGAAGGAAGGAAGGAAGGAAGGAAGGAAGAAAGAAAGAAAGAAAGAAAGAAAGAAAGAAAGAAAGAAAGAAAGGAAGAAAGAAAGAAAGAAAGAAAGGAAAGAGCGAAAGAGAAAAAGAGAGAAAGAAAGAAACAAAAAGAAAGAAAGTGGGAGGCCTAAACCACCGGCCTGGGACACTATGGCAGGTGTGTGGCCGGCCAGCAATTGGCTCACAGAGGGAGGCCAAGGCCAGCCAAGCCATCGTACCCCATGCCTGTTGGCTACAGAGGGTGGGGACCGGTGGCAGAGGAGTTGGGGGTGGGCAGCACTGCACAGATAACAAGCAATGGCTATGGTGGGGGGGGGGGGCAGCTGCCTGCAGCCTGGGGAAGGAAAGCCCCAATAGACCCTGATCTCAGACCAAGCCTAGGCACCCTACCCAAGGGGTTCTGGATTGTGAGAGGGTACAGGCGGGGCTGAGGGACGCCCTGAGTGCACAAATTTTCATGCACTGGGACTCTAGTTATAAATAAGAAGGCTAACATAAAGTTGCAAATAATACACTTTTTCTTCTTTTTTCTCTTAGCTTCTTCAGAGGACACACAGTTATATAAAAATAAGTAAAACTTTATATCATAGGTGCATTCAGTACCGTCATCCCTATTTGTCTGCAGTTTTCATATGTGCAATTTCTGTTATTCATGGTCAATCAGGAATGGAATATATCAAATGGAAAATACCAACATGTGTAATACCCTTTGTAATACTTTAAGCAATAAAACTAAAAACAAAATACCAGGGATAAATAATTCATGAATTTTAAATTATTACTATTCTGTGGAACATAGTGGATCTCATGCCATCCTCCTCTCTCCTACCCAGGGCATGAATAATCCCTTTGTCCAGCCTATTCACTCTGATAATGCTACCTGCCCTTTTGTCACTCAGTAGCCTTCTCAGTTATCACATGGGTAAGCACTGTCATGGTATTGCAGTGCTTATGTTCAAGTAAACATGATTTTACTTCATATTGACCCAACATGCAAGAGTAGAGATGTTGGCAGTTTGGATATACCAAAGAGAAGCCAGCATTTTTATCAGAGGTAAGTTTATATAGAAAAGCTCATAATACATTTAGGGTTTGGTACAATACACAATTTCAAGCATCCATCCACTGGGGGATCTTGGAATGGATCCCTCACTGATAAGGGGGGCCTGCTGTGTAATAGTAGCACAGAAACAGGAAAGAAGTAAGAGAATTATATGGGATTAGCATTTTTAGATCTCCCTGGTATTTATTTAGTATCAATCGAAAGTAGATTCTAAAAGGATCGATGTTGGTAGTTATACAACGCTGAATACAAATTTTAATAACCATTTAATTTTACACTTTATATGGGCAAACTGTATTGTATGCCTATATAATTGCTAAAAATAGCTCTCTGAACTACAAATAGAGATTAAGGTAAGTTTAAAGCAGTGTCAGATGGAGAAAAATTAATACCTGGAATCAACAACCTCTCTCTCTGCAGATCCAATTAATACTTCAGCTTCGTTAATGTTAGGTCATAATCTTTTGATAATATATCTGATACCATTACAAAGACCCCATTTACTATTGAGATTTCTCAATAGCATGATGATTGCACGCACTTTCTTTTTTTATTTTTTTTAAATTAAATCTTTATTGTTCAGATTATTACAGTTGTTTCCCTTTTTTCGCCCCATAGCTCCCCTCCACCCGGTTTCCACCCCACCATCTGCCTTACTGCCCCTGATCCTGTCCTCATCCATAGGTGTACGATTTTTGTTCAGTCTCTTCCCACACACCCCACACCCTTTCCTCTGCCCTCGAGTAGAGATAGTCCACTCCCTTTCTATGTCCCTGATTCTATTATATTCACCGGTTTATTCTGTTCATCAGATTATTTATTCACTTGATTTTTAGATTCACTTGTTGATAGATGTGCATTTGTTGTTCATAATTTCTATCTTTACCTTTTTCTTCTTCTTCCTCTTCTTAAAGGATACCTTTCAGAATTTCATATAATTCTGGTTTGGTAGTGATGAACTCCTTTAGCTTTTTCTTATCAGTGAAGTTGTTTATCTGACCTTCAATTGTGAATGATAGCTTTGCTGGATAAAGTAATCTTGGTTGTAGGTTCTTGGCATTCATCACTTTGAATATTTCTTGCCACTCCCTTCTGGTCTGCAAAGTTTCTGTTGAGAAATCAGCTGACAGTCATATGGGTACTCCCTTGTAGGTAACTGATTGTCTTTCTTTTGCTGCTTTTAAGATTCTCTCTTTGTCTTTTGCTCTTGGCATTTTAATTATGATGTGTCTTGGTGTGGTCCTCTTTGGGTTCCTTTTGTTTGTGGTTCTCTGTGCTTCCAGGACTTGTAAATCTATTTCTTTCACCAGGCAGGGGACGTTTTCTGTCATTATTTCTTCAAATAGGTTTTCAATATCTTGATCTCTCTCTTCTTCTGGCACCCCTATAATTTGGATGTTGGTATGCTTGAAGTTGTCCCAGAGGCTCCTTACACTATCTTCATATTTTTGGATTCTTTTTTCTTTTTGTTTTTCCAGATGGGTGTTTTTTCTTCTTCGTATTTCAAATCTTTGACTTGAATCTTGCGATCCTCTAGTCTGCTGTTGGAACTCTGTATAATATTCTTTATTTCAGTCAGTGTATGCTTAATTTCTAGTTGGTCCTTTTTGATAACCTTGAAGGTCTCACTAGATTTCTTGAGGGTCTCACTAAATTTATCAGCGGTTTCTAAAAAATTCTTGAAAAACCTTAGAAGTGTGGTTTTGAACTCTATATCCAGTTGTTTGCTTTCCTCCATTTCTGTCATTTTTGATGTGTTTCTTTGTCTCCGCATTTTTTATGCTTCCCTGTGTTGATAGAGTGTCTTTCTGTGCTAGGTGTCCTATAGGGCCCAGTGGTTCAGCCTCCCCAATTACCTGAGGTGGACACTCTTGGGGCACCCCTTTTGTGGGCTTTGTGCACATTCTTGTTGCAGTTAAGCCTTGATTGTTGTAGGTATCACTGGGAGGAATTGACCTCCAAGCCAATTGGCTTTGAGAATCAGCTGTGTCTGCAGTGGGAGAACTTCTGTGCTGGAGACACCCTTCGGGGGCATGACTTGCTTCAGTGGGGCTTTGGTGCTCACTGAGTCTGCCCCTGAGTGTGTCTTTTATGGATCTGAGGAGTTGTAATATGGATGGTCCCACTCTGACCACTGGGTACACTTGCTCTTGCATCTCTAACGAGGTGCTAATTTAGCCTCTGCCTGAGGCTACCCAGCAGGAGCTATAGAGAGATATGCAGATTCCTCTTCTTTTTTGGGGGTTTGGAGGTGCCCAGATGAGGCCCAGCTCTGAAACAATGCAGGCTGCTATGGGGCATTGGGCCATCTTTTGGAAGTTCTGGGTCTGTCTGGCCCAGCTGCAGTTTGTTAGGTAATTTTCAGATTGCAAAGGGCCAGCCTTTCATATGGAAAAGCCTCTGGACACAGCTTGGGTGGGGTGGTGTCTCAGGGGATCAACAGGGTGGAGCAAGCAGCTATGGCTGCTCCTCAGTCCTACCCTAAGAGGCCCTGTGTCTCAGTGTCCTGGTAATCTATGCAAGCACCTCTGAGAGAAAGCCACCCTCAAGATCTGCCTGATGCCAGACAGTCCAGTTTCACCCTGTATGATCTGGGTCCCCGGATACTCACCCAGAACTGGAGTCAGGGCTGTGAGGAGCTTGAGACTCCCTCCTGATTGAAAAAGAAAACTGTATCCTCAGTTGCCAGCCCTTTCCAAGTGTGCCTCCATACCTCTGCACTTTATTTCCACACCTCCTCTGAGTCTCAGTGTGCTTTTCTCTTTCCTTTTAGTTGTAAAATTTCCTCTCATCCAGTCTTCTTGTGGTTCTGGATGATGTCCGTTTTAGTCTTTTAGTTGTGTTTTTGAAGTGGTTGTGCGAGGCAGCAATTTCTGGTGTTTCCCTATGCTGCATCTTGGTTTCTCCTGATTGCATCCACTTTCAATTTTAATTTATGACATGGCATTCCTGAAGGAGTAATACTATTAATAAATTCGATGGGAAAATTTTCCTTTTCAGCATCGTCTGTGGAATCAATGGAATCATCACTCAAATATGTGTGAAAATCTGCATCGAGTATATCCAAAATTTCTTCATTTAATTTTTGAACATGCTCATTTTTTGGACAAAAAAATTGCACATTTATATATATATTTTAATATTATCTATAGATATAGTATTTCCAGAGGTAGCTTCAATATTATATCCATTACAAATCATTTCACTTCCACACTCCGCTCCGAGGGCGGGTTCCTGCCTGAAACCTCGCCCTCCAGGAAACAGCTGGGGGAGGGCGCAGCCATTTCCAAGACGACCCCTGTAGGACTGACTTCCTTCCAGTTGGTCTCAGTTCTGGCCGTACTGTTACACCCAGGGTTTTTATATAAGTAGATACTTTGCATACTTAATTATTCTGATGTGGTGTTTTTTACTTATTACTAATGGAGAAAGACCAGAGCAGCTGATAAATATTGGCTAATGTTGCTTAGTGTTGTGATTCTCTACCTCATGTATCTTTCTTAACTAATCAACAAATGAACTTTTTTTTTTTTTCTGTTCAATATGGGTCTGCTGTGTAATAATACCATAACTGGGACACTCTCTGTAAAGAAGGTGTTATGGTACTTCTTGGCAGGCAGATTCATAGTGCAACCTTTTATATTTCTTCATGGGCTCAGGCATTACTTCAAAGCAAGAAGTCTGATGTGCAGTGTCAGGACCATAAGATGTTTCCAACTACACTTGCAGGGTCCACTAGAACTGACTTCCACTCCATACATTGTTGGCCCTGAAGTCCACTTTAGTTCCTGAATCCAATTTATCCCTTCCACAATGCTAATTTCTCTTTAATAACTTTCACTCATTTTTTTTGTCACTGGACCAAATTATTGGTTGGTAATTATAGGAGAAACATTGAATCATATGAAAACTCCGGTGGAAATGGATCCAACCAGTATCCTGGTACTGCTGAAAAATTAACAATTTCTTCCTTGCATGTCACAAGGTCTCCATGCAAAGGAACCTTACAAGGCATTTATTTCTCAATCTGATCAATGTCTTTATTCTCGTAATCATTGATATCTATATGCATTACAGATACAAAACCTAATGGGTAATTAAAATGTTTCCTGGTGAGTCAATGCATTTCTGGCTCATGGTAAGTTTCTGTGACTGTACAGTCGGTGGTGTGGAACTTGTCAGTTAGTGAAAAAAAAATAAGTAAGCAATGAAACAAACAGTGATGTTCTATTTCATGAAGTACATCCCTACAGAAAGAGTGTGCATTTAATGTAAGTCTGCAAGTAATTTTATGATCATAAATTCACTGGGATGATTTCAATTACCATAATAAAGAATTTATATGGAATAAGTGGTGTTTAAGGAATTATGAGACATAGCTTCTAAAATGTATATCTATTTTACTATTTCCTGGTTATTTGGTTTTGGAGATGCCACTAAAGGTCTCTGAACATCAGCATAATATGGCTGACATATTTATTCCATCTGTTCCAATATATGTTTTCGTGAATTTGCAAAAGAAAAAAAATATTTCAATAAAATTTGATAGGGTAGATACAACCAACACATAGGCATACTCATGGAAACATATATTCTTATGTAAATGATTTTTACATAAATGATCATATTGATGTGCTTTTAAATCGATGTTTCAGTAGGGGCTGATGTAGAACGCTCAACTGATGAAAATGCAGGTGGCATAATAAAGGGACAACTGAAGACACAATCAATGGAACTGCTTGGTAAGAAGAAGAATTTAAGAAATAAAATATGTCGAGTTTATTCATACTCTTGGAGTTGAATTAAGTCTGAAATGTAAAGAACAAAAGTACCTGTAGGTTATTATTACATGGAGAAAAGTTTTGATGAATACCCTCCTTTAATTAATTAAATTCTTGCCTTAAGTGCAGGCATATCTTGGAGATATTTTGTGTTTTGTTCCAGAGCATTAGAGTAGAGTGAATATCAAAAAACATAAGGTACAGGAAATTTGGCGTTTTACAAAGTGTATAAAATGATGATTACACTATGCTATAGTCTATTCTGTGTACAATAGCATTTTATCTACAAAAGAAAATAATACATGTATTTAATTAAAAATACTTTATGGATAGAAACAGATAATAACCATCTGGAACTTCACTGAGTAGTAATTATTTTGATGATGTAGGGTGTTACCCCAATGTTGATGGCTGCTGTTGGATGAGACTGGTGGTTGTTGAAGGCTGTGGTAGCTGTGGAAATTTCTTAAAATAACAATAAAGTTTGTCACATCAACTGACTCTTCTGCTCGTGGATGAGTTCTCTGTAGCATGCAAGGCTGTTTGATAGCATTACTAGTATACCCACAGTAGAACTTCCTTTAAAATTGGAGTAGTACTCTCAAAACCTGCCACTTCTTCATCAGCTAAGTTTAGGTAATATTCTAAAACTTTGCTGTTAATTCATCAATCTTCTCAGCACCTTTTCCAAGAGTAGATGCCGTCTCAAGAAACCACATTTAATCAGATGGCAGCAACAATTCAGACTCCAGATTTTAGGCTCCAGTTATTATTTTAATTGTGTTGATATTTCCAACACCTCACCAGTTATTTCCTTGATGGAATACTTGAAATTTTCAAAGTCATTTAGGAGGCTGTAAGTAACTTCTTTCAACTTCTGTTACGATTGATATTTTGACCTCTCCTGTGAATCACAGGTTTTGTTAATGTCATAGATCATAGTGCACCTGAATATTTTAGAACTTACTGAATGTTTACAAACATTTTCTGAATGTTTACAACTTACTTTGTCCAGATCCATTTGGGCCATTATTATGTGGTAGCTATAGCATATTGAAATGTGCTTCTCATATAATAAGACTTGAAATTACTCAGAATTACTCATCTTCACACATGTGCGTCAGAAGGGATGTAGTGTTGGGTTGTGTGAAACACCATTAATCTCATTGTTCTTCCCCTCAGAACTCTGGGGTAACCAGGTGCCTTGTCAATTTGCAGCAATATATTGAAAAGATTCTCTTTTCTGAATGGTAGGTCTTAACAGTGGACCAAAATATTTAGAAAATTGTGTTATAAGGAGAAGTGCTGTCAGCTGGGCATTGTTGTTCTCATTATAGAGCACAGACAGAAGACATTGAACATAGATGTGAAGGGTCCTAGGATTTTTAGAATGGCAAATGAGCACTGGGTTTTAAATAAACTCACCAGTTGCATGAAAACTTCATGATTTTGTCAGCCTGTTGTTTGAGACTCTGGAGGCAGTCACTGACTTTTCCTCCCTGGCTATGCTGGTTCCTATTGCTGTTTTCTTCAAAAATAAGGTTACTCTGTCACCATTGAAAACCTGTTGTGTGGTGTGGTCACCTTCACTAAGTGTCTTAGCTAGAGCTTTTGGGTGTTTTGCTGTGGCTTCTCCGGAGCACCTGCAGCTTCCCCTGCACCTTTATACTTAAGGAGATGGCTGCTTGTTTTCAAACCTCCTGAAACAATCTCTATGAGCTTCAAAACATTTTTGGCAACCTTCATAGTATTAAAGGGAATGAGGGTTTTGTTCTGGATTTGTTTAGGCTTAGGGGAATGTCCTGGCTGGCTTGATCTTGTATCCAAACCACTAAACTGTGCTTCATGTCAGCAATAAAACTGTTTTGCTATCTTATTGTTCTTAGTTATCCCTGGTTTAACACTTTACTTTTCTTTAAGAATGTCTCTGTATTCACAGTCCAGCTTAGTGCCACCCCCATTCAGCCTGTCTCAGCATTGGCATGCCTTGCTTACTAAACTTAATAATATCTAGCATTTGAGTTAAGCGAGAGGTATGAGATTCTTCCTTTCACTTGAGCACTTAGAAGCCAGTGTGGGGTTATTAATCAGAAAACTTCAATATTGTGTGTCTCTGGGATTAGAGAGAGCTACAGGAAGGGAAGGAGTCAGAAATGTTCGTTGAGTACATGAGTCAGATAATGCACAGCATTTTTTGGTTAAGGTTATCATTTTATGTGGGCATGGAAATCTTACCAGGGAATCAAATGTGTCTGTCATTAGTGAGAGTTAGGATTTTGGGAAATTGCTGAAATAGATTATATGAAAGTCCAGGGGAGAATGTGATATGGTAACATTTTTTATTAGTGTGTATTTACATTACTCATGTTTTGAAGTTCCATGCTTCTTAAAACATTTCTGAAAGAGGGTTATCTGGGGTTTCAGCAGAGCCAAAAGCAAGGCCAGAGTCCAGAGCCTGCCGAATTGAAGTTCAATAGTCCATTGTGTGGAGTCCCACCTGGCCTTGAGCCATGGGGATGCAGTGGATTACTTCCCCTGCCACAGAAGAGCAAGGAACCAGGAGTACCAGAGAGAAAGGAGACAGAGTGTGCTCCTTGTTGTAAATGTTTAATATTCAGGTTTCATGTGCTTGCAGTAGACATGCCTATTCTGGCCAAGTACCTGTTCCCAAGGGTAACTGATGAGAAAGCACCCTCCCATGTCACTCAGACTTTATTGGGCATGCTTCCAAACTGCCTTTGTCCAGTAACTAACCTTACTGATCAGTGGGGAACAGAGTTGGAGAGTGTTAATTTTATCTTTTTGGCCAACCAGTATAAATGGCATGCCTATATTATCTGGTCTCTCCTTTATTATTTTCCTGTTAAATAATTCCCAGGTTATTACAATGGATCATTCCCCCTCAGAAAAAAATATAACCTTTTTATAGGCATCTGAAGGGGAAATGGACAGAAGTCTCTGTCTTCTATATCTACTTCCTGCTGTCAAGAGGGAGTGGATCTGCCTATTTACAGGTTTAGTGTTTCTATCTGATATTGGAAGGGGGAAACAGCAAGGGAAAAGGAGTCTTTATGCTGGGAGGAATTCTACAAAGTCAAGGTCAGTCTGGTGTCCCTGGGAGATGACACATTCAATGTCCAGATGGATGACATGTTGGAAAACCTGACATCCTTCATGTATTTTGGAAATGACAAACTTGACAAGAAGCTTAAAAG
Source organism: Myotis daubentonii (assembly GCF_963259705.1). Classification (NCBI taxonomy): domain Eukaryota; kingdom Metazoa; phylum Chordata; class Mammalia; order Chiroptera; family Vespertilionidae; genus Myotis; species Myotis daubentonii. The sequence goes on from NC_081840.1 coordinate 101,854,158, forward strand.
GGAAAACTCAAAAGTGAGGAGACTTATTACAACTAAAGTTTTAGTGAGAGGCAAATATCCATGTGACAAAGGAAAGACTTTCTGTGTCCTCAATTTTGTTGTAGGATAGGCTTCCCTGAAGGCAGATGTGTCTCATTTGTCTGAAGCCCTTTAGTCCAACATACTTAATTGAAATTAAGCTAAGGGAAATATCCTAAGATTTACCCTGTAAGAATCTCTGCGTCTTTTCTGACATACCAGTTTTGACAGAAAAGGAATGCAATTTCAAGTGAAGTGAATAAACTGCCCATGTTTCATTGATTCAATCATAAGTCCAGACCACTGAGTCTCCTTGCAGATGGTGATGCAGATGGCTTCTAAACTGAGGTCTATATTGTGAACACAAGCAATTAGGTACACAAGGACATAGGCATACATTCTATAAAATGGAAACAAATAGAACACAAAGGTTAATGCAAATAATAATCTAGTTGTGAAGAAATCCAAAGGCCAGGCTTTTGCTGGGAAGCAAGCAAACAGTGACAATCTGATAGTTTGTCTGAAGTTAGAACATCTTTCAAGTCTGGTGATGTCATTAGGTGTTGCATATGCAGACACAGCCTTAAATCAAGAGGTTGAAGTCAGTTAACTGCATTGGAGTCCAATATCTATAATGGGGTATTTTGGTTTCCACTGAAGCACAATATTTCTCTCCCTAAGATTGCCTTCATGTTTAAAGAGACTGTAATAAATTTGACTTAATTATTTTCATCAATGCAACCAGAGTAATAATTGACCAAATCAGTATCACAGGCTTTTGTAAATCTTCTCTGTTGGAATCTCATTTGTTTATAAGAAATTTTTAGATTGTGCTCTAATGAGCCAGCCCCTCATGGTGGAGAAGTGAAGGCCACAATTGCTATCATGTTGTACTGGTTTGGGTCATGTTCTCCAGGTTTTGAGTGTCCAAAGACGTCTTGAGGTGGAAAACTACCTTTGCTCCTTCCCTGGCAATAGGGACATAAACCATGTAACCAAGCAGGTATCAGGCCAGTTTTACAAGTGGCTCTTGATCGGCTTCAATCAATTTGAGGGTCAATCTCAATTCATTAAGGCTTTCTGGTGGCATCCAGAAGTTCATACATGTCTCCTTTAGACATGGCAACCCTGTCAAAGTTTTAGTCAATAGGACCACATAGTTTAGAATTGGTATTATTAAATTTATGCAAAGAAATGCATTGGTATAACTCACTCATTAAGAATTGCCAAAGTTTGGAGGTATCAGGCAGAAAGGAAAAAGAACTAAATGAGCAATTAGCATTCCCTAATTATTAAACAGGTTTCATAACCTTTCAGAAACACAGGCTTCTTATTGGCAAATATCAACATGCCCTGATTTAGCAAACCAGAGATGAATTGAGTTAAACTGATTGGCTTAAATAGTTTAGGCTCAGATGAAATATTTTTTAACTCACTAACTTAGTAATCACAGATGAACTTAATTAAACTGATTGGCTCAGATAAGTTTAGGCTCAGATGAGATCTTTCTCTGAATCTGCATTCCATGCCAGAGTGAGGGCACTCTTGAGGAATGAAAATTGTATTGTTGTTCATTTTGAGGAGAAAATGAAACGTCTGGAATGGAGGGAGATTGGAAAGCTGAGGAAATGTTTGCGTGTCCTCAATGTTCTCAAGCTTTCTGATCCTGTGCCAGAGCCTAGGATTTTCACAGGAACACCCACTGTCAATCTCTGCAACCAGAGACTGGTGTTTTGCCCTTCCTTACCCACACTGGAGCAGAGACTTTTCCAAAGTAATAGTACAGTTTTGCCCAGTTGTGGAGGGTTAGAATGTCAGTGCTGATCTGGCATCTTTGGGTTGAACGTAGTTATCTCCACACAGAGGATTCTTATTGCCTCTGATCTTATTGTAGGTTTCATAGAACTTAGACTCTGAATTCCAATATCAGACAAGACTTTTTGAAGACTAGGCACTAGCACTAGAAAGGCAGTTAAGAGCAGACAGTTTTTTTTTTTACAAACCCAGAATAAAATTCCATGCATGAGTGGGGCACTGTCCCGGAATGGAAATTGTATTATTGTTGAAAAAGTGGAGTGAGGAAAGATGCCTGTCCTTGCTCAGGAGCCAGCAGGGGGAAGGGACATGCACCTGCAGTCCAACAAGGTTGCTAGGGGTGATGCCATGTGTCCCTTAGCATAGAAGAGAGAGGGTGGGGCCACTTCAATCAGCAAAACCAGTTAAGCAGCTTTTCTTTTTTTGAGTGTGACTTCAGATTTTATTTATTTTTTAAAAAATTTCTTTGTTGGTTAAGGTATTATAAATGTGTCCTCATCCCCCTATTAACCCCCACACTCTCTCTCCCCCCTCTACTCATGCTCTCATCCCCTGTTGTCCATATCCATTGGTTTGGCTTATATGCATGCATACAAGTCCTTTGGTTGATCTCTTCCCCTTACCCCCGCCCCTCCCCTACTTTCCCTCTGGGGATTGATAGTCTGATCACTCTTTCTCAGTCTTTGGATCTGTCCCTGTCCATCAGTCTATGTTGTTTTCTATATTCCACAAATGAGTGAGATCATGTGGTATTTATCTTTCTCTGACTGGCTTATTTCACTTAGCATAATGCTCTCCAATTCCATCCATGCTGTTGCAAATGGCAAGAATTTGTTCTTTTTTACCGCAGCATAGTATTCCATTGTGTAGATATAGCACAGTTTTTTAATCCACTCATTTGCTAATGGGCACTTAGGCTGTTTCCAAATCTTAGTTATGGTGAATTGTGCTGCTATGAACATAGGGGTACATATGTCCAATTTTCCCAACACCATTTATTGAAGAGACTGTCTTCACCCCATAGTATGCTCTTGCCACCTTTGTCGAATATTAACTGGGCATAGTGGTTTGGGTCGATTTCTGGGATGTCTATTCTATTCCATTGATCTATATGTCTGTTCTTGTGCCAGTGCTAAGCTGTTTTAAGAAGAGTGGCTTTGTAATACAACTTGATATCTGGTATTGAGATCCCACCTACTTTGTCCTTCTTTCTCAGGATTACTGCAGCTATTCGAGGTCTTTTTTATTCCAGATGAATTTTGAAACGTCTGTTGTAGATCTGTGAAATATACCATTGATATTTTAATGGGGATTTCATTGAATCTGTAGATTGCTTTGGGTGGTATAGACATTTTGATGATGTTGATTCTACCAATCCATGAACACGGTATATTCTTCCATCTGTTTATGTCTTCCTCTATCTCTATTTTCAGTGTCCTGAAGTTTTTCCCATATAAGTCCTTTACCTCCTTAGTAAAGTTTATTCCTAGGTATCTTAATTTTTTTGGTGCAATGGTAAATGGGATTGCTTTTTTAGTCTCACTTTCTGTAAGTTCACTATTGGTATAATGAAATGCCATGGATTTCTTAGCATTAATTTTGTATCCTGCTACATTGCTGAATTCATTAAGTCTAATAATTTCTTGATGGAATCTTTAGGGTTTTCTATGTACAGTATCATGTCATTTGCAAATATGGACAGTTTTACCTCTTTTTTCCTAATTTGGATGCCTTTTATTTCTTCTTCTTGCCTAATTGCAATGGCTAACACTTCCAGTACTATGTTGAACAGGAGTGGTGAGAGTGGGCATCCCTGTCTTGTTCCTGTTCTTAGGGGAAATGGTGTTAGTTTTTGTCCATTGAGTATGATGTTGGCTGTGGGCCTGTCATATATGGCTTTTATTATGTTGAGGTATGATCCTTCTACTCCTGCCTTACTGAGAGTTTTTATCAAAAATGGGTGTTGAATTTTGTTAAATGCTTTGTCTGCATCAATTGATATGACTATGTGGTTTTTCTCTTTCAATTTTTTTATGTGATGTATCACGTTTATTGTTTTGCGGATATTGTACCATCCTTGCATCCCAGGGATAAATCCTACTTGGTCATGGTGTGTGATCTTTCTGATGTACTGCTGGATCCAATTTGCTAAGATTTTGTTGAAAATTTTGGCATCTCTGTTCATGAGGGATATTATCCTGTCATTCTCTTTCATTGTGTTGTCTTTACCTGGTTTTGGTATTATGGTGATGCTGGCTTCATAGAATGAGCTTGGAAGTGTTCCTTCCTCTTGAATTTTTTGTAGTAGTCTGAGGAGGATAGGTTTTAGTTCTTCCTTGAATGTTTGGTAAAACTCTCCTGTGAAGCCGTCTGGTCCTGGGCTTTTGTTTGATGGAAGCTTTTTGATGACTGCTTCAATTTCTTCCATAGTTATTGGCCTGTTGAGATTTTTAGATTCTTCCTGATTGAGTTTTGGAATGTTGTATTTTTCTAGGAATTTTTCCACTTCCTCCAGGTTGTCTAGTTTGTTGGAGTTGAGCTGTCCACAGTATTTTTTTAACAATTATTAGTATTTCTGTGGGGTCTGTTGTTATTTTGCCTCTGTCTTTTCTGATTTTGTTTATTTGGGTCCTCTCTCTTTGCTTCTTGGTGAATCTGGCTAGAGGTTTGTCAATCTTGTTTATCCTTTCAAAGAACCAGCTCTCTGTTTCATTGATTTTCTTTATTGTTTTTTTGGTCTTTATGTCATTTATTTCTGCTCTAGTCTTTATTATCTCCTTCCTTCTGCTCACTATGGGATTTTCTTGTTGCTCTCTTTCTAATTCTTTGAGTTGTAGAGTTAGATGATTTACTATCATTTTTTCTTGTTTGTTGAGATAGGCCTGTAGAGCTATAAACTTCCCTCTCAGGACTGCTTTCATTGTGTCCCATAGGTTTTGGATTGTTGTGTTTTCATTGTCATTAGTTTTCAGGAAGTTTTTAATTCCTTCTTTGATCTCATTGATAACCCAATCAATATTTAGTAACATGCTATTCAGCTTCAAGGTGTTTGAGTATTTTGGGTTGTTTTTATTGTAGTTTATTTCTAATATTATGCCATCGTGGTCTGAGAAGATGTTTTTTATGATTTCAATCTTCTTGAATTTGGGGATACTTTGCTTGTGACCCAATATGTGGTCTATTTTTGAATATGTCTTATGAGCACTTGAGTAGAATGTATATTCTGCGGCTTTGGGGTGAAGTTTTCTGAAGGTGTCTATTAAGTCCATCTGATCTAGTGAGTCATTTAGGATTGATGTTTCTTTGCTGATTGTTTGTCTAGAGGACTTATCCAGTGCTGTCAGTCGTACATTAAAGTCCCCTACTATGATTGTATTGTTGTTGATCTCTCCTTTGATATCTTCCAGAAGTTTTTTATGAATTTGGGTGCTCCTGCATTCGGTGCATATATGTTTACTTGGGTTATATCTTCTTTTTTTATTGATCCCTTTAGTATTATGAAGTGGCCTTCCTTATCTCTTCTTATGGCCTTCACTTTGAGGTCTATTTTGTCTGATATAAGTATTGCTACCCCAGCTTTCTTTTCCTTTCCATTTGCCTGAAAGATATTTTTCCATCCTTTCACTTTCAGTCTGTGTGAATCCCTTCTAATGAGGTGGGTCTATTGTAGACAGCAGATGTATGGGTCTCATGTTTTTTATCCATTCATCCACTCGACGTCTTTTGTTTGGAGCATTTAGTCCATTTGCGTTTAAAGTTATTATTGAAAGGTACTTGTTTGTAGCCATTTCTTTTTTTGTGTCGCTGTTTTCTTTCATAGGTTTTTATTTCTTCTTTTTACACCAGTCCCTTTAGCATTTCTTGCATTGCTGGCTTGGTGGTGATAAATTCTCTTAGCCATTTTTTGTCTGTGAAGCTTATTTCCCCTTCAAGTTTGAATGATAGCCTGGCTGGATAGAGTATTCTTGGATTCAGTCCTTTGCTTTGCCTCACTTTGTAAATTTTCGTCCATTCTTTTCTGGCCTGTTGTGTTTCTGTTGAGAAATCATTTGATAATCTAATGGGAAATCCCTTGTATGTAACTTTCCGTCTCTCTCTTGCAGCCTGTAAGATTCTCTCTTTGTCCTGAACATTTGCCATGGTAATTATGATGTGTCTTGGTGTGGGTCTTTTCGGGTTACCTTGTTTGGGACTCTCTGGACTTGTGTGACTTTTTTCTTCCCCACCTCAGCGAAGTTTTCTGATATTATTTCTTTATATAGGTATTCTAATCCTTGTTCATTTTTCTGTTGTTCTGGCACCCCTATTATTCATATGTTGTTTCGTTTCATGTTGTCCCAAACCTCCCTTAGGCTCTCCTCCTGTCTTTTAATTTTTTTCTCCAATTGCAGTACATTTTGGGTGTGTTTTGCTTCCTTGTCTTCTAATTCACTAATTTGGTCCTCCGCTTCTCCTAGTCTACTGTTGATACTTTCAATGGTGTTTTTTATTGCAGCTATATCACTCTTCATTTCTTCTTGGGTCTTTCTTAAGTTGTTGATTTTTTCATCTGTTTCTTCTAGCTTCTTCCATATGTTATTGATTTTTTCATCTGTTTCTTCTTGCTTCTTGCATAGGTAGTTGAGTTTTTCTTCTGTTTCTTCTACCTTCTTGCAGAAGTTGTTGATTTTTTCCTCCATCTGGTTTATGCACTCTAGGACCCTTAGTCTGAATTCTTTTTCTGTCATGTTGCATGCCTCTGTATCACTTAGCTGCTTTTCTGGAGAGTACTTCTTTTTCCTTTGGGGGTTTCTTAGTCTACCCATGTTTGATCTCACTGACATATCTAGACGTTGAATCATTCAGTGGCTGCTCCCTGGGTGGCAGTGGCTCCTTGGGCTGTGGTTGCTCCTCGGGCGGTTGTGGTAGCAGCTGCTCCTCAGTTGGCAACAGCTCCTCTGATGGGTGCTGTTCACAGCTTTGGTGGCTCTTCTGGCTGGTGGGGGGAGGCTGCACTTACAACAGCTGTTCCTCAGACAGAGGGTGTGGTGTTCAGGAGGCTGCTGTTACTTGGATCTGCTGTGTTGATTTAAAGGCACAAAATACAACACAACAAGGCACCACGTACCAGGCACTAAACACAAATATATTCACAATATTAATAACCCCAAATAAAGGTGACCACCCGAATTAAGAGAATTAGGGGATAAGGAAGAAGAAGAGAAAAAGATAAAAGAGAAAAAAGAAAAGAAAAGTAGGGAAGAAATAAAAGGAGTGCAAAAATGAAATTGGGATAAAGGAGGGGGAAAGAAAAGAGGAAAAAAAGTGAAGAAAAAAAAAAAGAGCGAAAAGAGAGAATGAAGTAGAAGGGGGAAGAGACTATGTATATGAGCAGAAAACTCCTATAGAACCGCCACTAATCCCAACAAATTCCAGCAACAGCTCCCTGGAGATGAATGCAAACTAGAAACAACCAATAATATCAAGAAAGGCAAGGGGAAACAGAAGCACAAAAATAACCGGGTGGGTGGGGGGGGGGGGTGGAGGGAGGGGGAAAACCAGCAGAAAAAAAGAAAAAGAAAAAGTAAAACAGCCTCAGAACCAGTCCTAAAAAAACACACACACACACAGACACAAAACAAACAAACAAACAACAACAACAAAAACAATATACTCAACAATCAAGCAAACAGCAACAAAACAATAAAAAGATAAAAGAAGAAAAAAAATTTGGGCAGTTAAGAAAGATAAGGGATATGTGTATAAGGATTTAGAGCAGAGGATTGGAAATAGGATATATAAGTAGGGTGAAATTTTGACAGGAGGTAAACAGAAGGAATACGGAAAATCTAAAGCAGGAATAGGGTAAGAGAAACAGGACAACAAGAGGGGAAAAGAGAGGGAGAGGGTTTTAGCATAGAGGTAAAATAGAGGTAGGGAAAACTGATGCTAAAGGAACGATGAAAATAGAGTGTAGAACACTAATCCCAAAATAAAATAAAGAGAAAATAAAATGGCACTTTAAAAAATGGTAAAATGGTAGCAGTAACAATACTGGTTAAAAATAAAAATGTAGTAATTAAAAGGGTAAAATCAGGTGATGGAAAAAGAAGAAAAAAAATGGTTTCTTAGTTAAAAGGTGAAAAAAGAAAAAAGGAAAAAGAAGAAAAAAAAATTTGCATTAGTGAACGTCCTTCGGTTCTTCTACTCTTCAGTCTGGCTCGCCTTAGTCCTGTCAGGTATTCAGGAGGGTGTTGAATTTCCCTGCGATACACTGTTCCTCTGTGTTGTAAAACACAGTCCTGATTTTAAAGCAGACCATATTTGTGTCCCAGACTGCCTTAATTTGTATTTAGCTGAGTCAGTTTGTGACTCAGCCTCTGGTTGGCAGTGTTTTTGGGTTGGCCCCCTGAGGCTATAGGGCCTCTCTGTCCAGTAGCTTCGGTTTATCGTCTCAATTGCGCTTAAAACTGGTTTGGGGTCAGCATCCTTTCTAAGAGTAGATTCCATCTTAAGAAACCACGTTCTTTGATCATACATAAGAAGGTGCTCCTCACCTATTAAAGTTGTATCATGAGATCACAGCAGAAATCCAGGCTGTACTTCTACAGGATCCACTTATTATTCTAGTTCTCTTGATTATTTCCATCACCTCACCATTTATTTCCATGATGGAAAACTTGAAATATTCAAAGTCATTTAGGAGAGTCAGAATCAACTTCTTACAACCTCTTGTTACCATTGATATTTTGATCTCGCCCATAAATCACAGGTTTTGTTAGTGGCAAAAATCAAAGAGGGTCTGAATATTTTACAACTTACTGAATGTTTAAAAAATTTTTCTGAATATTTACAACTTACTTTGCCCAGATCCATTCAGCCATTATTATGTATGGTAGCTATAGCATTCTTTTTATTATTTTTTACTATTCTTTTTTTAAGGTATAATGTTTCACATATGTCTCATTTTTCCCTTATTGACCCCACCCAGCTGTTTCCACGCCTGAGAGCAAACACCCACTACCAGTCTATGTCCATTGGTCATGCTAATATGCATCCATACAAGTCCTTTGGTTGATCTCTGACACCACCACCCCCCCTAACCCCTTTACCTCCCCTGTCTCTGGATCTATTTTTCTTCATCAGTTTAGGCTGATCATTATATCCCATATATGAGTGAGGTCATGTGATGTTTATCTTTATTCCACTGGCTTATTTCGCTTAGCGTAATACTCTCCAGTTCCATCTATGCTGTTGCAAATGGTAAGTTTCTTCTTTTTTATAGTGGCATAGTATTTCATTATGTAGATGTACCACAGTTATTTATTCCACTCACCTGCTGATGGGCACTTAGGTTGTTTCCAAATCTTACCTATGTTTCCAAATTGTGCTGCTATGAACATAGGTGCCGGGAGCTGGTCCATCCTTGCTGTTTCAAGGGACCTGGCATATATGGCATACTGTTCTTAATATGTTTGCTCACCTTCTTGGCACTATGTGTTTTAACCAAGGTCACCTCTCTGAGAAAGGTTGTTTCCCCAGGTAGGGATTTTCCCCTAAGTTAGGGAGAGAATAAAACCCCTTAACTAAGTGCCACACAGGTAATCACTTTAACTATGAACAATCATGCTTAAGCTACATAATCTTTACTCCCTGGAATGGAGATAAGAAACGCCCTAACCTTTGGAATAGAGATTGATAGGATTGGAATCAACTGGTATAAATACAGATGTAACAAGACTACAGGACACAAAACCTAGAAACAGAGCCTACACAGAACCTAGAGACAGAAGAACTTCGCTGGAGAGAACATGGCAAAAGATCCTGGACAGAAACTGGCAACAGAACCTAGAGACAGAACCTAGCGAGAAAACATGGCAAAAGATCCTGGACAGAAACTGGTTACAGAACCTAGACACAGAACCTACACAGAACCTAGAGACAGAAGAACTTTGCTGCTGAGAACATGGCAAAAGATCCTGGACAGAAACTGGCCACAGAACCTAGACACAGAACCTAGAGACAGAACCTAGCGAGAGAACATGGCAAAAGATCCTGGACAGAACCTGGCGACAGCACTTGGCTGGAGAACCTAGACAGAACCTGGCAACAGAACCTGGCTGAAGAACCTGGCTACAGAATCTGGAGACCGATCCTGGCTGGAGAACCTAGAGAACCTGGCTGGAGAACCTAGTGAGAGAAACAAACCAGAACTTGGCTAGAGATCCTAGCTAGGCTGCTGATCAACTGAACGCTGTCTCCGTGTCATTCCTTCTTCTCTGACTCCGTCCACACCTTTGGGGACCCCTGGACCTGCAGGGGTTGGAGCCCAGCACATAGGGGTGCATATGTGCTTTCTGATTGGTATTTCTAGTTTCTTGAGGTATAGTCCTATAAGTGGGATCACTGGGTCAAATGGGAATTCCATTTTTAACATTTTGAGGACACTCCATACTGTCTTCCACAGTGGCTGCATCAGTCTGCATTCCCACCATCAGTGCGCGAGGGTTCTTTTTCCTCCACATACTCCCCAGCACTTGTCCTTTATTGATTTGTTGATGATAGCCATTCTGACAGGGGTGAGATGGTACCTCATTGCTGTTTGGATTTGTCTCTCTCAGATGATTGGTGACTTTGAGCATGTTTTCATATGTCTAGCAGCCTTCTGCATGTGCTCTTTCAAAAAATGTCTATCTAGGTCCTTTGCCAATATTTTTATTGGATTGTTTATCTTCCTTTTGTTAAATTATATGAGTTCCCTATAAATTTTGGAGATTAAACCCTTACCTAAAATAGCATTGCCAATATGTTCTCCCATGCAGTGGGCTTTCTTGTTTTGTTGATGGTTTCTTTTGCTGTGCAGAAGCTTTTTATTTTGATGTAGTCCCATTTGTTTATTTTCTCCTTACTTTCCATTGCCCTAAGAGCTGTATTGGTAACGTTATTGCTACGATATCTGACTGATATTTTGCTGCTTGTGGATTCCTCTAAGATTTTTATGGTTTCCTGTCTTACATTTAAGTCCTTCATCTGTTTTGTGTTTGTTTTTCCGTATGGTAGAAGTTGGTGGTCTATTTTCATTTTTTTTTTTGTTTTTTGCATGTATCTGACTAAATTTCCCAGCACCATTTATTGAAGAGACTGTGTTGACTCCATTGTATGCTCTTGTCTCCTTTGTCAAATGTAAATTGAGCCTAATGGCTTGGGTTGATTTCTGGGATCTCTGTTCTGTTCCATTGGTCTATATGTCTGTTATTTTGCCAGTACCAGGCAGTTTTGAGAACCATGGCTTGTTAATATAGCTTGATATCTGGTATTGTGATCCCTCCAACTTTGTTCTTCTTTCTCAGGATTGCCGTGGCTGTTCAGGGTCTTTTTTTTTTTATTCCAGATGCATTTTTGGAGAGTTTGTTCTAGAGCTTTGAAATATGCCATTGGTATATTTAAATGGGGATTGCTTTGAATCTGTAGATTGCTTTGGGTATTATGGACATTTTAATGATGTTGATTCTACCAATCCGTGAGCATGGTATGTTTGCCCATTTTTTTATGTCTTCCTGTATCTCCTATTCCATTGTCCTATAGTTTTCTGAGTATAGGCCCTTTACCTCCTTCGTTTAGTTTATTCCTAGGTATCTTAATTTTCTGAGTGCGGTTTTAAATGGCATTGTGTTTTTAGTTTCTCTTTCTGTGAGTTCATTATTGGTGTATAAAAAAGCTATAGATTTCTGGGTGTTAATTTTTGTATACTGCTACATTGCCGAATTCATTGATTAGGTCTAGTAGATTTTTGATGGAGTCTTTGTGGTTTTCTATGTATAGTACCATGTCATCTGCTAATAATGACAGTTTTACTTCTTCTTTTCCAAATTGGATGCAATTTTTTTCTTCTTCTTGTCTGATTAATATAGCTAGCACTTCCAGAACTATGTTGAACAGGAGTGGTGAAAGTGGGCATCCCTGTCCTGTTCTTGTTCTTAGAGGAAATGAACTTAGTTTTTGCCCATTGAGTATGATGTTGGCTGTCGGTTTGTCACATAAGGCTTTTATTATGTTGAGGTATGATCCTTCTCTTCCCACTTTGCTGAGAGGTTTTATCAAGAAAGGGTGTCGAATTTTGTCAAATCCTTTTTCTGCATCAATTGTTATGATTATGTGATTTTTGTCTCTCAATTTCTTTATGGGATGAATCATATTTATTGATTTGTGGATATTTTACCATCCTTGCATCCACCTAATAAAACCCACTTGATCATGGTGTATGATATTTCTAATGTAATGCTAGATCTGATTTGCTAGAATTTTGTTGAGGAGTTTAGCACCTATGTTCATCAAGAATATTGGCCTATAGATCTCTTTTTTGTGTGGTGTCTTTATCTGGCTTTGGAATAGGGTAATGCTGGCTTCATAAAATGAGGTTATATGTGTGCCTGCCTCTTGAATATTTTGGAATAGTCTGAGGAGGATTGGTGTTAGTTTTTCTTTGAATGCTTGGTAGAACTCCCCTGTAAAGCCATCTGATCCAGGACTTTCGTTTACTGGAAGATTTTTGATCACTGCTTCAATTTCTTTGGGAGTTATTGGCATATTCCAGTTTTTGATTCTTCCTGATTGAGTTTTGGGAGCTTTTTCAAAAAATATGTCCATTTCATCTGGGTAGTCCATTTTGTTGGAACAGAGTTGTTTCTAGTACTTTTTCATAATCTTTGGATTTCTGTGAGGTCAGTTGTTACTTCATCTGTTTCATTTCTGATTTTGTTTACTTGGGTCTGCTCTCTCTGCATCTTGGTGAGCTTGGCTAGAAGTGCATCAATCTTGTTTAACCGTTCAAAGAACCAGCTCTCGGTTTTATTGATCTTTTTTTGTTTGGATTTTGTTTGTTTGGTCTTTATGCAGTTTATTTCCACTCTAATCTGTATTATTTCCTTCCTTCTGCTTACTCAGGGCTTTTCTTGTTGCTCCCTTTCTAATTCTTTGAGATGTAAGGTCAGGTAATTTATTACCATTTTTTAATTATATATTTAATTATTTTTTTGAGGTAAGCCTGTGGAATGATGAACTTCCCTCTCACGACTGCTTTCACTGTGTCACATGGATTTTTGGATTGTTGTGTTTTCATTGTCAGTTCTTACCAGGATGCTTTTTCTTTCTTTTTTGATCTCTATGGTAACCCAATCATTGTTTATAAGCATGCTATTTAGCCTCCAGGTGTTTGATTTTTTTTCTCATTGTTTTTATTGTAGTTGGTTTCTAATTTTATGCCATTGTGATCTGAGAAGATGCTTGATATCATTCTATCTTCTTGAATTTGGAGAGACTTTGCCTGTGACCCAATATGTGGTCTAACTTTGAAAATGCCCTGTGTGCACTTGAGAAGAAAGTCTACTCCATGGCTTTGGGGTGAACTGTTCCTAAGACGTCAATTAATTCCATCTGATCTAGTGAGTCATTTAGGAATAATGTTTCTTTGCTGATTTTTTGTTTAGAGGATTTATCCAGTGGTGTCAAGGGGGTATTAAAGTCCTCTCTTATGACTATATTGCCATCAATCTCTCCCTTGATACCTTCCAGAACTTCTTTTATGTATTTGAGTCCTCCTGTATTGGGTGCATATATGTTTACCAGAGTTATATCTTCTTGTTGAATTGCTCCCTTTAGCATTATGAAGTGGCCTTCCTTATCTCTTATTATGGCCTTTATTTTGAGGTCTAATTTGTCAGAGAGAAGTATTGCTACCCCACTTTTTTTTTTTCAGTTCGGTTCGCCTGAAAATGTTTTTTTCCATCCTTCACTTTCAGTCTGTGTGAGTCCTTTGTTGTAAGGTGGGTCTCCTGTAGGCAGTAGATATATGGGTCATGCTTTCTTATCCATTCAGCTACCCTATGTTTTTTGATTGGGGCATTTAATCCATTTTTATTTAAAGTTATTATTGATAGGTACTTGTTTGTGGCCATTTTTACCCTTTATGTCTGTGTTCCTTCTTCCCTTCCTATTTCTTCTTTTTACAGCGGATGCTTTAGCATTTCTTGCATTGCCAGTTTGGTGGTAATAAACTCCCTTAGTCCTTTATTGTCTGTGAAGCTCTTGATTTCACCGTCAATTTTGATTGATAGCCTTGCTGGGTATAGTGTTCTTGGATTCAGACCCTGCTTTGCATGACTTTGTATATTTCATTCCATTCCCTTCTGGACTGATATGTTTCTCTTGAGTAGTCAATTGATAGTCTGATGGGAGATCCCTTTCTGTCCCAATTAATACTGGGTTGGAGGGACGGGCTGACCCAGAGCAGGCTTCCTGCTCATCTCTCCTGATTCTGTTCCCCAGTTTCCACAAATTCACCTTCCCCTGCTGTCTCGGGGACCTTTTTTAATTGGAGGATCCTATGTACTGGGATTAGCAAGCAAAAGCAAGGAAGTCAAAAAGACAAAGCAACCACACTGCCTCACGACTTTCTTCCCCCAGCACTGCGTGGCTGTTAATGAACTTCAGGCTGCCTTTCTTGGCAACTCTCCCATGGCTATGGGCTTAGATCTAGAGTCCCTCACTGCCAGCAGCCCTATGGACCCTCTTCCACATCTGAGGGCTACATTGATCCCCATGGCCCAGGAACTGGTGCAGTGCAGTCTCCCTCTGGCATTCTAGTTCTGGCTGTTTGTGTTTCTCCCCGCAGCCCGGATCCCAGATTCCACCACTCTCCAGGTGACCTCTGACTTTTCAGTCCATGGATTGCCTCACCAGCTGTGTTTTATTCACCAATTCTTCATGGTTGTTATTTAATTCAGCTGTTCCTTGTATTTGCTCTGTGAGAAGGTGCAGGACCCATTCGAGTGTTCAGCCGCCACCTTGTCTCCCACTAGACAAATTTTGGCACCCACGATTAGGGAGGCTAGAGTCTCGGTGATCGTGGGTTCCCACATGAGGCAACTGGTCCCTGGGCATTGTGGCTTTAGGGTCCCGGGAGGTATCCAAGGTCTTCCTGGGTGAAGGTAAGGCTAGGTTTCTGATCAGAGCTGGTCTCCCTTTTAAGATGGTACGGGCTCTGAGGCAGAGTGGGCTGCTGCAGGAGAAATTTCAGCAGTAGTAGAGGCTGCCCAGCCAGGATAGCCTGGTCCGCCAGTCCCCAACAGTCCTGCAGAATATAACTGTCCCTCACTCACAAAGACAGACACTCCCTGCATGTCCACGCAATCTCCTTTTGCTCTCCAATTCATACACTATTTTGCTGAATTCACTCCCATTAGCTGCCATCTTGGATCCACTGTAGCTATAGCATTTGAAATGTGCTTCTCATATAATAAAACTGAAATTACTCAGAATTACTCATCTTCACACATGTGCTTCAGAAGGGATGTAGTGAAGGCTGGTGTGAAACACCATTAATCTCAATGCCCTTCCCCTCAGAACTCTTGGGTGACCAGATGCCTGGTCAATTTATGGCAATATATTGAAAAGATTCTCTTTTCTGAATGGTAGGTCTTAACAGTGGGCCAAAATACTTAGAAAATTGTGGTATAAGTACATGTGCTGTCAAGTGGGCATTGTTGTTCTCATCATAGAGCACAGACAGAGGAAATTGAATATCAATGTGAAGGGTGCTAGGATTTTTAGAATGGCAAATGAGCACTGGGTTTAATATAATCTCACCAGTTGCATGAAATCTTCATGATTTCGTCAGCCTGTTGTTTGAAACACTGGAGGCAGCCACTGACTTTTCCTACCTGGCTATGCAAGTTCCTATTGCCGTTTTATTCAAAAGGGATGTTGTCAAACTTACGTTACCAGAAGATTATATACCATTATTATTATTCTGAAACACTGTTAGACTACTTATCCATTCAAAGTGTCAAAAGGGAATTAAATACAAACATGGGATAGTAAAATTTCAGTTCCCACAATTAAGAAAATGTCTGTAAGTAATCAAGTACTTGATTACTTTAACATAATATATAACAATTTTAATAATGAATAGAATTTTTGCTTGTTGGGCAAATACGGGAAAGATATTTTCCATTTTAGCAGACTGGTAAAGGACTAAACAAATTCTGTACTAGCTTACTTCAGATTTATTAATCTAATTACATTTATAAATTCAGATTATTCAGATTACCTATAGTTTTCCTTTTAAGATTTTTCTTTACAATCTTTCTACAACATTCACAAACCCTGTTACCCATTTGGGAAAAAAAAAACACCAAAAAAAACACAACAAAACAAACAGCTTTAGAACAATTCAATTTCATGTTTTCTTCAAAATCTATTACCACACTTCATGCCACATATTACCAAAACCACATAATTTCTTTCCAATTTTTTAGATTCCTTAACTCTTAAAACCTTAATTTTAAGTGACAAGTAATAAATATGTCTCAGAGTTGCAATACACTCACAGTTTAAGAGCTATATTTCAAATAAAGTAGAAGACATATTTATTAACAGATTAAAATCTACCCCCTTGATTCTCTGTAATAAGAAGCCAAAAGTAGGCCAAGTCAGATTAATTAATATTTTAAGTATCCTGTTATTTCAAAATACCTAGATATTTAAAAAATGTTAATGTTTAACCCAGAAGAACTCCAAAGTTTTAAGATACCAAATACTTTACTATTTTCTTTTTCTTCAGAAAGAGGGAGTGGCCCTCCAGTGCCACTTCTTCAGCATGCCCTCTAGGAGAAAAACTTGGGGAGTTTAAAGGTTTATTTTGCACAATTTTCTTTCTGAATAGAATGGAGCAACATGAAATCTTGCATATTAGAAGAGATCTTATCCTATTTCAAAACAGAAATAAAAGCAACCCCTAAAGTAAATAAATGAGCACTTCCAAAAGGATGGACTGAGACATTAGCCTTAGAATCTGTCTTTCTTTCTTTCTTTTTTTTTCTAACAGAGGTCAGGTTTTATTGACTGTGTTACATAAAGAGCCAGTTTAGTCAAAAAGACCAAAGCCCATGTCATCATCAGACTCCTTAGGTTCTTCTTTCTTTGCTTCCACTTTCTTCCCCTCAGCTGGGGTAGCAGGAGAGGAGGGTGCAGGACCTCCTGCTGGTGCAGCACTTGCTGCAGGGGCAGGTCCACCAGCCCCTACATTGCAGATGAGACTCCCAATATTAACATTGCCCAGAGCCTTTGCAAACAAGACTGGCCAGAAGGTCCACATTTTACACCAGCTGCTTTCATGAGGGCATTTATCTTATCCTCCATCAGGGCCCCCAGTAGATGCAGGTGAGCTCTGAGTCTGAGGCCATGGTGAGGGTGAGTGCTGGGTGAGCGCTGCCAGAGTGGTACTAGTCTCCAGATGAAGTCTAGCCTTAGAATCTTATCTCACGCTAACGCAGCCCAGCACATGACCTGTGCTCTGAGTGGACAAAGCCCAAATAGCAGAGACAGAGGATCTCCTGTTTTCATAAAATGGTGAGGAGTGAACTAAGTCCCCAAAAGATAAGAGAGCAAGCAAAGACCATCTGTAACCAAACTTACATTACAGACAGAAAACTCTCACTAGCTAATCATTTGGGGCAACTGATGCCTTGAGAGGAAGAGCAGGGAGGTACCCAAGATTAAAAACTCTCAGTAGCTGCTGGGAAGTACCTGCAATCCCTACCATGGGTTCAGCTGGCCATTAGCAGCTAGGGCCCTCAGCAAAGTGGGAGATGACACATCTTTAAACAAATCAATCCCAAGAATAAAGAGACACAAAATAACATTCAGCAGAGACACTCATATAAATATTAGATGTCCAGTGCACGGAATTCGTGCATGGGGAGTGGGAAGGCGCTCCCTCAGCTGGCCTGCACCCTCTCACAATCCTGGACTGCTAGCTCCTTAACGCTGGCCTGCCTGTCTGCCTGATCACCCCTAACCACTCGCCTGCCTGCTTGGTCACCATAATCACTGGCTTGCCTGCCTGATCGCCCCTAACACCCTCTGCCTGGCTGTCTGATCACCCTTAAATGCCTCTACCTACCTGCCTGATCACCCGCAAGGACTGTACTGGCTTGGCTGATCCCCCTGAACTGCTCAACTGACTGCCTTATCACCGAACCACACTGTCTGCCTGCTTGATTGCCCCTAACCGCCACTGCCTCGGCCCCCGCCACTGTGATTTTGTCCAGAAGGACGACCAGATTGATGTCAATGCCATTTGGCTATCCGGTCAAATTAGCATATTATGCCTTTTTATTATAGATTTATAGGCATGCAAAACCCACAGACAAGAGCTTCACACCATTTCCCTTGTCTGCCCAGCCACTGAAACCTCAGAATGCCCTGCATTTAAGAGAAATACATTGAAGCAGAGCCGTGTCTCTTGTCCAAAAGCGGGTCAGGCTATGTGCTTGCAGATTATGTGAGGACCACTGGAGGTTTCTTGCCACCTGGAGCTGATCCGGCTCCACAAGACAAGAGGCAGTAAATGCCTCCCTTGCTATACTCAATAAATGCACCCAATGCCTTACAAAAGCCCAGGTGAGAGACAGCAAATGCCTCTCCTGTCATACAAAAATGCTTGATTCAACTTAGGTCTTAGCTGAGTTGATGCGGATTGCTGGGGTTGTGGTTGGGACATGAAACAGGAAAATTCCTGGCAGCACTGGCAATAAAAGTTCCAGACCCCAGCCCCAGAAACCCCCAATCCAGGCAGCAAGTGGCATCCCTGGTGGTCATATCTGGGTCACCAGATTATGAAACCAGACAAATAATGGGTCCAAATTAACTGTCACTACTTGAGCCAGTTAAGCAGAGGCATCTATGAAGGGTGGAATCATATATGAGTGTTTATTCCAATAATGCTGGCAGTATTTAAGAGCAGCAGGTCATCCCAAAAAATCTGCTCTGAAATCCCCTCTCTCCCTGCATAAACCAGCTGCTTATATTGGGTAGGACAAAGATTACATGGGGAAGTAGGCAAAATAAGTTAAGGATGAGCATAATGGTTAAAGATTACAGGCAATGTGTGCTGGGGGTGGGCTCCTCAGGGTCTCCATTGTTTGGGCAACAAGATTGTTAATCTTGCTATGATAATAGGCAGTTCTTATCCCCCAGATCCCAGCCAGATCAGAATCTGATTTCTTTAATCAGAGGAAAACAGTCATGGTTAGCAGAGCATGATTATATTTCTTATAGCTAGCCCCAATATTCTATATATGTCCTTAACAGATTCTCTCACCAATAGATGTTAACAGAGGAATCAAATTTCTGTCACCCACGGGAGTCAGATTTTTGGTGTACCACTGAATATAGAATTTTGAGAAGCCACAGGGCATAATGAAATGTGATGATAGGCTTTATTGCGTGGAGTTACATTCCTCCAGTTGTTAAGTACCATCCCCCTTAAGCCAGTCCTGAAAGAGGGGCAGCTGTGGGCTCCAGGAGAGCTAAAAACAAGGCCAGATCCCAGAGCTTCCAATCCATGTTGCAGCCAGGTGTAGATCAGCATCCAAGCTAATTAAAGTTCATTAATTCATTGTGTGTAGGTCCACATGGCCATGAGTCACTGGCCAAGGGGCGAGCATCCTGTTCCACAGAAGAGACAGGAACCCAGTGAGCTCATCTGATTCAAAGCTTAAATATTCAGGTTTGACCCACTTGCAGTGACCATGCCCATTCTGGCCAGCTGTGATGGGCAGCAAAGCACCTTCCTATGGCAACCAGACCTATTGGCCATGCCTCGAACCTGCCTTTGCCCGGTCCTTGCCCATCAATCAGCGGGGAACAGACTCAGAAAGTATTAAATGCTGCTTTTAGGCAGAACTTTATAAACGGCATGCTTATATTATCTGGTCTCTCATTAAGTCCTTTACTCTTAAATTATCAATAGGTTATTTCAAAAGCATCAGTATGAGGCCCTCCAGAAAAATTACAATGCAACAGCAAAGATAATTATGTACATATAACCATAACAACTGTAATACTAATGAAAATATTTGACATTTTGTGAATTCCAAAATGGATCTCAGATATGCAAATGCGGTTGGAAAGAGGGACCTAATTAATTGCTTGATGTAGGTTTGTGGAAAATGTTTATTTAGTAAAAAATGCAATATTTTCAAAGAAAAAAGAAGGTATGGTTAACATATTTCATCAAACACATAGTATCAACCAAGAGAGAAAAATTTATATTAAAAGAAAACAAATGCAAATTCTGGTGTGGAGATGTACAGTGAATTGAATTATGTGTGCACCTTGAAAAAGAAAAGTACCTCAAGTTTATTATTACACGGAGAAATTTTTTATCAACACCTTCCTTTAGTTAGGTGAATTCTTTCTATAAGTACATTTATACCTGGATATATTTTGGGTTTGGTTGCAGAGCATTGCAATAGGTGACTATCAAAAAACAAGAAAACAAAACAACAAACATCAACAAAAACAAGCAACATGACATTTTGGGTTTCCAAGAATGTACAAAAGTGATAATTATACTATATTGTAGTATACCATGGTTATATTCATGGACTCACGCATTTTGCCAAAACAAGGATTCTAGTCTATGATATCTACATTTCCACCTGAATTCCATTTGCAATTGAATTATAATTATAATTATTATTATTACTATTACTACCCAGAAAACTTACCCCAGTTGACCATGCAGAGTCACAATAGTTATAAGGTTTTTTCTGCAACATGCACTTTTTCAACTAAATTTCATTATAGTTTTTCTGTAATTTCGCCTATATAATGGTTTCCAAATCTGTCAAAATCACATAAATTCACAAATGTAAAGGGAAGCAATACCAGTGCTCACAATATTGC
This sequence comes from Myotis daubentonii, assembly GCF_963259705.1. Classification (NCBI taxonomy): domain Eukaryota; kingdom Metazoa; phylum Chordata; class Mammalia; order Chiroptera; family Vespertilionidae; genus Myotis; species Myotis daubentonii. The sequence continues at coordinate 101,874,720 of NC_081840.1, forward strand.
AATTTACCCACATTTTTCCCAGCTACAAGGTCTAAGTGCTTTTAAGACTAAAGAGGGTGTAAGCTTTTCCTCTGTCCAGAAATTACCTGTTACTCTTTTCCAAAGCTAGCCAATGCTTAACAGTTTCATACCTATAGAATGAAAAAGAGGGTGAGGACATGGATATATTCATGGAGAAGTCTAAGAATTCCTGCCTCATAGGAAGGTTCTGTGACTAGGATGAGCATTGTTTGCAACCTGACTTCTGGATTAGTGTTTGGACTTGCACCACCTAAGATTACCCTTGCAATAGAAATGCGTGTGTGTGTTTTAAGTTATGTTATTATGATAAACTCTCTAAGATGATGGAAATTTGCAAAACAACGTGTAGGTTATGAGAAAAGACCCGTTAAAGAGTTATGATACATCAGTTTGCGATTGAATTTTCTCATTAGTCGGATATGAGACCTTGGTCAAATCACTGAACATGAATAAGCCTCTATGCAATGAGGGTTATGTGTTGCCCTATGTTTGTAAGGATTGTAAGGTATTTATTTCAGAAACAGATACTTCTGTACAATGCATTTCCAGTGAAGGGAGCTGTAGTAACAAACACACTTATACACATTAACTAACACAAACACACACACACACACACACACACACACACATGTTAATATTTGCCTTTCAAAACTAATTTTAAACTGCTTATTCTATAGAGACTGATACAGAACACTTACCCAGCAATTTTGGAAGAGGTATAATCAAGGGGGAAGCCAAGAAAAAAACAATGCACCATACTGGTAAGAACAAGAATATTTCAGGTCTAGTTATAGTACTTATATGCTATTTTACATAATAAAACTTCTCCATAATTTCTTCCTATAATTACCAGAATGCTAGCAGTTACCATCAATGGGTTCTTAGATACATAATTTCTGTTTTAGGATTCATCTCCTTACAGTTGTCCACAAAAAAACAATGCTATTGTGAGCTTGAAATTTGCTTGATGGAAGCCTTTAAAATGCCACTTTACTCACTTTGTCTTTCAGACCCAATTCATTAGTTGCTTTGTATTTGCAAATGCAGAAAAGTTACCATAAGAAAGGATTAGAAGAGGAATTTAGAAAATAGACATTGAATTGCTTATTAATTTCCTCCATGTGATTACAATACCGGGAAAAATTTCTAATATTTCAGGTGATGGTGCAACCTGTGTTTTTTTCCTTTTTAATACACTTTAGGGTATAAATTACTGCTTCTGTTCTTGCTGATCAGTGGCTAATAGACGTTGTCACCATCTTTGACATGGTAACAAAGGAAACAGGCAGCTTAAGGGAGAATCAGGGAAGGAGACACTGAAAGAGAGGCTTTTAAAACAGTATTCATCCAACGATGATGGTGTTCATGCCCCAAAGTTCATGCCATAACAGGAACAGCACTAGGAGCTTCACACTGCAGGGAAAGACACTTCAGTAAAATATGAAATAGCACAACCTCATCACTCAGTAAATGACCAGGCACACAATGACAGGACTCCAAATGCATTGGGAGGAACCTAGTAGCCTGATTTGCTACAATACATTCCCTAAAATGCACAGGTTTTACCACAAAATATATTAGACATGTAAAGGAACAGCAAGTATGAACTCTACATAAGAAGAAAGCAGACCAGAACAAATCTTTGCATGCATTCCGTTGTAGGTTTTCCTATAATTTATAAATATGTTAAATAAAGAACCCCATGTTCAATAGAGAAAAGACCATACGTGGCTAGTTCTCATCAAATGAAAATGTCAAGAGAGAGACAGAATGATATATGAAAAGAAAAACACAGATGATTTTGGTATTGAAATTCTAATAACTGTTAGGTAAAATGCATTATAGTGGCACAGGAATAGATTGGAATGGTCAGAAGAAAGAATCTCTACACTTGAAATAATGGGAAGAGTGAAAGTAGAGCAAGGAGGAAGGGCGCAGGAAAAACATTGGAAGAAAAAATGGTTAAATATTTTCAAACATATTCAATGAAAAATATCAATTTGCACATCCAAGCTCAATGAAATCTAAGTAGATTAGTTACAATGAAATATGCAATCAGACCCATCTCGGTAAAAGCTATGAAGGACAGAGGAAATAATACAACCCACAAAGGGCCAACAACTCATCACATAAAAGAGAAACCCTGGCAAAATGAAGGGCTGAGTTGACATTACAAACTGTCCAGGAATACAGGAAGAGGAATGGCATAGTCAGAGTGTTAATAGAAAAACATCACTACAATTCTTATATCTAGCCAAACTATAATTCAGAGTGAAGGTTAGAAAAAGGGATTCCAATTTTCTAAAATAAAAAAAATACAAGGAGGGAAGGAAGGAAGGAAGGAAAGAAGGAAGGAAGGAAGGAAGGAAGGAAGGAAGGAAGGAAGGAAGGAAGGAAGGAAGGAAAAAAGAAAGGAAGGAAGGAAGGAAGGAAGGAAGAAAGAAAGAAGAAAGAAAGAAAGAAAGAAAGAAAGAAAGAAAGAAAGAAAGAAAGAAAGAAAGAAAGAAAGGAAGGAAGAAAGAAAGAAGGGAAGGGAGGAAGGAGGAAGGAAGGAAGGAAGGAAGGAAGGAAGGAAGGAAGGAAGGAAGGAAGGAAGAAAGAAGGGAAGGGAGGAAGGAGGAAGGAAGGAGGGAAGGAAGGAAGGAAGGAAGGAAGGAAGGAAGAAAGGAAGAAAGAAAGAAAGAAAGAAAGAAAGAAAGAAAGAAAGAAAGAAAGAAAGAAAGAAAGAAAGAAAGAAAGAAAGAAAGAAAGAAAGAAAGAAAGAAAGAAAGAAAGAAAGAAAGAAAGAAAGAAAGAAAGAAAGAAAGAAAGAAAGAGAAAGAAAGAAAGAAAAGGAAGGAAGGAAGGAAGGAAGGAAGGAAGGAAGGAAGGAAGGAAGGAAGGAAGGAAGGAAGGAAGGAAAGAAGGAAGGAAGGAAGGAAGGAAGGAAGGAAAGAAGGAAGGAGAAAAAGAAGAAAGAAAGGAAGAAAAAAGAAAGAAAGAAAAAAGAAATAAGGAATCTAAGCAATGGGGATCTGTTTGATAGCAGATCTGCTTTAACAATAAAGAATTTTTTTTTTTTTTAATGTTGAAAGCAATTTACTTCTGGCAGTAACTTGAATCCAGCTTCTAAAGGAGCATGGATTCAAAGATTTATGTAATTCCAAAAGACAATAAGAATGCATGTATTTTTCTCCGTAGTTGATTCAAAAGGCAATTGCATAAACATGATGTGCATCATTTTATTGAGGCGCCTATAAAATGTATAAAATGAATACATTGCACTGTAGGAGCACAGAGGTGATGTGTGTTGATCACAATGTATTTCAGTAAGATGATATAGAAGATTTTAATTCCAATTTGGAAGAGCAAATGAGGCGTGCCTGGAATGCTAATATATAAAATGCCAGGGGCCATTATGACCAAAATAAGTGGATGGATGACCAAACAGCAGGCTGCGTGGGGCGACAACGCTGGCAGGAGGGGTTAGTGTGGGATGACCAAACAACTGAATAGCAGGTTGTATGGGTGACCAAGCTGGCAGGGGTGGCAGTTGGGGGCTACCAGGCCAGCAGGGAGGAGCTGGGGACAGCCAGGATGGCAGAGGTGGGCAGTTGGGGGAACCAGGCCAGCAGGGAGGTCAGTAAGGGGCATCCAGGCTGGCGGAGGAGCAGTAAGGGCTGACCAGGCAGGCAAGGGGCCAGTAAGGGGCAACCAGGCCGGCAGGACAGAGCAGTTAGGGGCGACCAGGCCAGTAGAGGGGAGCAATTGGGCGTGACCAGGCTCGCAGGGGCAGCAGTAAGGGGTGACCAGGCCATTGGAGGGGCAGTAAAAGGTGCCCAGGACAGAGGGGGATGGTCGGGGGTGACCAGGCCGGCAGGGAGTGGAGGGCATTAAGGGGCGACCAGACTTGTGGGGAAAGGCAGTTAGGGGGAACCAGGCTGGCGAGGAAGCAGTTGGGGGCAACCAGGCCGGTAGGCAGAAGTGGATAGGAGTGATCAGGCTGCCTGGGCGGGGGGCACTTAGGGGAAATCAGGCAGGCAGGCATGTGAACAGTTAGGAACCAGCGGTCCTGGATTGTGAGAGGGATGTCCAACTGATGGTTTTGGCCTGGTCCCCAGGATCAGTTGTTGGGCTTCCCCCAAGGGGTCCTGGATTGGAGAGGGTGCAGGCTGGGCTGAGGGCACTCCCCACCCCCGCACAAATTTGAATTCACAACCATGCAGAAATTTCATGCAACAGGCCTCTGGTTATAAATAAGAAGGTTAACGTAAAAGTAATTTGTAAATATGCACTTTTTCTTCTTTCTTCTCTTAGCTTCAGAGGGCCCCAGTTATATAAAAATAAGTATAACTTTATATCATAGGTATGTTCAGTACCATCACTCCCACTGTCTGCAGCTTTCATATGTGCAATTTCTGTTATTCATGGTCAATCAGGAATGGAATATATCAAATGCAAAATGCCAATGATAAATAATTCATGTTTTAAATTATTCATTATTCTGTAGAGATGGTGAATCTCATGCCATCCTTCTCTGTCCTACCCAGAACATGAATAATCCCTTTGTCCAGCCTATTCACTCTGATAACTCTACCTGCCCTTTTGTCACTCAGTAGCCTCCTCAGTTATCACATGGGTAAGCACTGTCATGGTATTGCAGTGCTTATGTTCAAGTAAACATGGTTTTACTTCATACTGTCCCCAACATGCAAGAGTAGAGATGTTGACAGTTTGGAAATACCAAAGAGAAGCCAGCATTTGTATCAGATATAAGTTTATATAGGAAAGCTCTGAATATATTTTGGGTTTGGCACAATCCACAGTTTCAAGCATCCATCCACTGAGGGATCTTGGAATGGATCCCTCACTGATAAGGTGGGTAATAGTAGCACATAAACGGGAAAGATGTAAGAGAATGATATGGGATTAGCATTTCTAGATCTCCCTGGTATTTATTTAGTAACAATTTGAAATGGGTTCTAAAATTATCAATGTTGGTAGTTACACAACTCTGAGTATAAATTTTAATAACCCATTAAATTTCACACTTCATATGGGAAAAATGTATTGTATGCCTACATAATTGCTAAAAATAGCTCTCTGACCTACAAATAATAAGACATTAAGGAAAGTTTAAAGCAATGGGAAGATGTTTATGGTAAGAAAATTGTGATTCTTCACATAAGTTTCTCCAACATTTCTCCCCTCAAAGCCTATTCTGATTGGCTCCCGCTAATCTTAGAATACTTTGCATACTTGATTCTTCTGAAGTGGTGTTTTTTACTTAAACCTAATGGAGAAAAACCAGAGCCTCTGAAATATATTGGCTAATGTTGCCCAGGGTTGTGTTGCTCTACCTCCTGTATCTTTCACAAAATGTTTCTAATCAATAATGACCTTTTCTTTTTTTTTGCCGAATATGGGTCAGCTGTGTATTAATACCAAAGCTGGGACACTCTCTGTAAAGGTGTTATGGTATTTGTTGGCAGGCAGAGTCATAGTGCGACCTTTTATATTTCTTCATGGACTCAGGCATTACTTCAAACTTTCCCAACCTTCCTAATACGGGGACCCTTTAATACAGTTGCTCATGTTGTGGTGACCCCCAACCACGAAATTATTTTTGTTGCTACTTCATAACTGTAATTTTGCTACTGTAAACAATGTGTAATTATATTTGTGTTTTCAGATTGTCTTAGGCGACCCCTGGTAATGGGTCGTTCGACCCCCAAAGGGGTCGCTACCCAGAGGTTGACAACCACTGCTTCAAAGCAAGACGTCTGCTGTGCAGTGTCAGGATCATGATTTCTTTCAAACTATACTTGCAGGGTCCACTAGAACTGACTTCCACTCCATACATTGTTGGCCCTGAAGTCCTTTTTAGTTCCTGAATCCAATTTATCCCTCCCACAATGCTAATTTCTCTTTAATAACTTTCATGCCTTTTTTTGTCACTGGACCAAATTATTGGTTGGTAATTATAGGAGAAACATTAAATCATATGAAAACTCCGGTGGAAATGGATCCAACCAGTATCCTGGTACTGCTGAAAAATTAACAATTTCTTCCTTGCATGTCACAAGGTCTCCATGCAAAGGAACCTTACAAGGCATTTATTTCTCAATCTGATCAATGTCTTTATTCTCTTAATCCTTGATATCTACATGCTTTATAGTGACAAAACCTAATGGGGAATTACAATGTTCCCTGGTGAGTCAATTCATTTCTGGCTCATGGTAAGTTTCTGTGACTGTACAGTCAGTCGGTGGTGTGGAACTTGTCAGTTAGTGAAAATCAAATAAATAAACAATGAAACAAAGAGTGATGTTCTATTTCATGAAGTACATCCCTACAGAAAGAGTGTGCATTTAATGCTAGCCTGCAAGTTAGTTTATGATCATAAATTCACTGAGATGATGATTTCAATTTCCATAATAAAGAATTTATATGGAATAAGTAGTGTTTAAGGAATTTTGAGACATAGCTTCTAAAATGTATATCTATTTTACTATTTCCTGGTTATTTGGTTTTGGAGATGTCACTAAAGGTCTCTGAACATCAGCATAATATGGCTGACATATTTATTCCATCTGTTCCAATATATGTTTTCATGAATTTGCAATCAGATTATCTCAACAAAATTTTGATAGGCTAGATACAACCAACATATGTGCACTCATGGAAACATATATATTCCTATGTAAATGATTTGTACATACATGATCACAATGACATGCTCTTAAATCTATGTTTCAGTGGGGGCTAATGCAGAACACTCAACAGATGCAACTCCACGTGGCATAAAAATGAGTCCAGTGAAGATACAATCAATGGAATTATTTGGTAAGAAGAAGAATTTAAAAAATAAAATATTCCAGTTTATTCACATTTTGGAGTTGAATTAAGCCTGAAACTTAAAGAACAAAAGCACCTGTAGGTTACTATTACACGGAGAAAGGTTTTGATAAATACCCTTCTTTAATGAGTTAAATTCTTGTCTTAAGTGCAGGCAGACCTTGGAGAAACTTTGTGTTTTGTTCCAGACCATTGCAATAGAGTGAATATCACAAAACACAAGGCACATGAAATTTGGGGTTTCACAAAGTGTATAAAATGATGATTAAACTATAGTGAATTCTATTCTGTGTACAAAAGCATTTGATCTACAAAGAAAATAATATATGTATTTAATTGAAAATACTTTATGGCTAGAAACTGATAATAACCATCTGAAACTTCACTGTTTTAATCATTTTGCTTACGTAGGGTGTTACCCCAATGTTGATGGTGGATGTTAGTTGAGACTGGTGGTTGCTGAAGTCGGGACAGCTGAGGAATTTTTTTTTTTTTTTTTTTTAGGCTTTGAATATTTTGTTATATTCTTGGACACATTTCTGTGTCTATTCTTTCTTTTTTAATTGTTTTATTGATTAAAGTATTACAAAGGGTTTTACTTATGTGTCCTTTTTTTCCCCCCGCCCTTGACAATCCCCTGGCCTCCCCTACCCCCCAGTGTCTTATGTCCATTGGTTATGCTTATATGCATGCATACAAGTCCTTTGGTTGATTTCTTACCCACCCCCCTCCTGCCCTCCCACCCTCCCCGGCCTTCCTGCTGTAGTTTGACAGTCTGTTTGAGGCAGCTCTGCCTCTGCATCTATTTTTGTTCATAAATTTATAATGGTCTTTATTATCCAGAAATGAGTGACATCATGTGGTATTTTTCCTTCATTGACTGGCTTATTTTACTTAGCATAATGCTCTCCAGTTCTATCCGTGTTGTTGCAAATGGTAAGAGTTCCTTCTTTTTTATAGCAGCATAGTATTCAATCCTGTAGATGTACCACAGTTTTCTAATCCATTCATCTACAGATGGGCACTTAGGCTGTTTCCAGATCTTTGCTATGGTGAATTGTGCTGCTATGAACATAGGGGTGCATATATCCTTTCTGAGTGGTGTTTCTGGTTTCCTGGGATATATTCCTCGAAGTGGGATCACAGGGTCAAATGGGAGTTCCATTTTTAACATTTTGAGGAAACTCCATACTGTCTTCCATAGTGGCTGCACCACTCTGCATTCCCACCAGCAGTGCACGAGTGTTCCTTTTTCTCCACATCCTTTCCAGCACTTGTCATTTGTTGATTTGTTGATGATAGCCATTCTGACAGATGTGAGATGGTACCTCATTGCTGTTTTGATTTGCATCTCTCGGATGATTAGTGACTTTGAGCATGTTTTCATATGTCTCTTGGCTTTCTGAATATCCTCTTTTGAAAGGTGTCTATTTAGGTCCTTTGCCCATTTTTTGATTGGATTGTTTATCTTCCTTTTGTTGATTTGTTTGAGTTCCCTATAAATGTTGGAGGTTAAACCCTTATCAGTGATAGCATTGGCAAATATGTTCTCCCATGTAGTGGGCTGTCTTGTTGTTTTGATGATGGTTTCTTTTGCTGTGCAGAAAATTTTTATTTCGATAGTGGCCCCATTTGTTTATTTTCTCTTTAGTTTCCAATGCCCTAGGATCTGTATCGGTGAAGAAATTGCTTTGGCATATGTCTGAGATTTTGTTGCCTTTGGATTCTTCCAGTATTTTTATGGTTTCTCGTCGTATATTTAAGTCCTTTATCCATTTTGAGTTTATTTTGGTGTATGGTGTAAGTTGGTGGTCTACTTTCATTTTCTTGCATGTATCTGTCCTTTTAAGATTTCTCTTCACAATTTTTCTACAACATTCACAAACCCTGTTGCCCATTTGGGAAAAAAAAAAACCCAAAACAACAAATCAGCTTTAGAACAACTCAATTTCATGTTTTCTTCAAAATCTATTACCACACTTCATGCCTCCTATTACCAAAACTACATAATTTCTTTCCAATTCTTTAGAATTCTTAACTCTTAAAACCTTAATTTTAAGTGACAAGTAATAAATATGTCTCAGAGTTGCAATACACTCACAGTTTAAGAGCTATATTTCAAATAAAGTAGAAGACATATTTATTAACAGATTAAAATCTACCCCCTAGATTCTCTGTAATAAGAAGCCAAAAGTAGGCCAAGTCAGATTAATTAATATTTTATGTATCCTCTTATTTCAAAATACCTAGATATTTAAAAAATGTTAATGTTTAGCCCAGCAGAACTCCAAAGTTTTAAGATACCAAATACTTTACTATTTTCTTTTTCTTCAGAAAGAGGGAGTGGCCCTCCAGTGCCACTTCTTCAGCGTGCCCTCTAGGAGAAAATCTTGGGGAGTTTAAAAGGTTTATTTTGCACAATTTTCTTTCTGAATAAAATAGAGCAACATGAAATCTTGCATATTAGAAGAGATCTTATCCTATTTCAAAACAGAAATAAAAGCAACCCCTAAAGTAAATAAATGAGCACTTCCAAATGATGGACTGGGACATTAGCCTTAGAATCTGTCTTTCTTTCTTTCTTTCTTTTTTTTTTTTTTTAACAGAGGTCAGCTTTTATTGACTGTGTTACAAAAAGAGCCAGTTTAGTCAAAAAGACTAAAGCCCATGTCATCAACAGACTCCTTAGATTCTTCTTTCTTTGCTTCCACTTTGTTCTCAGCTGGGGCAGCAAGGGTGGAGGGGGCAGGACCTCCTGCTGGTGCAGCACTTGCTGCAGGGGCAGGTCCACCAGCCCCTACATTGCAGATGAGACTCCCAATATTAACATTGCCCAGAGCCTTTGCAAACAAGTCTGGCCAGAAGCTCCAACTTTTACACCAGCTGCTTTCATGACGGCATTTACATTCCTCCAGTTGTAAAGTACCATCCCCCTTAAGCCAGTCCTGAAAGAGGGGTAGCTGTGGGCTCCAGCAGAGCTAAAAACAAGGCCAGATCCCAGAGCTTCCAATCCATGTTGCAGCCAGGTATAGATCAGCATCCAAGCTAATTAAAGTTCATTAATTCATTGTGTGTAGGTCCACATGGCCATGAGTCACTGGCCAAGGGGCGTGCATCCTGTGCCACAGGAGAGACAGGAACCCAGTGAGCTCATCTGATTCAAAGCTTAAATATTCAGGTTTGACCCACTTGCAGTGACCATGCCCATTCTGGCCAGCTGTGATGGGCAGCAAAGCACCTTCCTATGGCAACCAGACCTATTGGCCATGCCTCGAACCTGCCTTTGCCCAGTCCCTTGCCCATCAATCAGCGGGGAACAGACTCAGAAAGTATTAAATGCTGCTTTTAGGCAGAACTTTATAAATGCATGCTTATATTATCTGGTCTCTCATTAGTCCTTTACTCTTAAATTATAAATAGATTATTTCAACAGCATCAGTATGAGGCCCACCAGTAAAATTACAATGCAACAGCAAAGATAAGTATGTACATATAACCATAACAACTGTAATACTAATGAAAATATTTGACATTTTGTGAATTCCAAAATGGATCTCAGATATGCAAATGCTGTTGGAAAGAGGGACCTAATTAATTGCTTGATGTAGGTTTGTGGAAAATGTTTATTTAGTAAAAAATGCAATATTTTCAAAGAGAAAAGAAGGTATTGTTAACATATTTCATCAAACACATAGTATCAACCAAGAGAGAAAAATTTATGTTAAAAGAAAACAAATGCAAATTCTGGTGTGGAAATGTACAATGAATTGAATTAAGTGTGCACCTTGAAAAAGAAAAGTACCTCAAGTTTATTATTACACGGAGAAATTTTTTATCAACACCTTCCTTTAATTAGGTGAATTCTTTCTATAAGTACATTTATACCTGGATATATTTTGGGTTTGGTTGCAGAGCATTGCAATAGGTGACTATCAAAAAACAAGAAAACAAAACAACAAACATCAACAAAAACAAGCAACATGACATTTTGGGTTTCCAAGAATGTACAAAAGTGATAATTATACTATATTGTAGTATACCATGGTTATATTCATGGATTCAAGCATTTTGCCAAAACAAGGATTCCAGTCTATGATATCTACATTTCCATCTGAATTCCATTTGCAATTGAATTATAATTATTATTATTACTATTACTACCCAGAAAACTTTACCCAGTTGACCATGCAGAGTCACAATAGTTATAAGGTTTTTTCTGCAACATGCACTTTTTCAACTAAATTTCATTATAGTTTTTTTGTAATTGGGCCTAGAGAGTGGTTTCCAAATCCATCAAAAGGTGAAAATCACATAATGACACAAATATAAAGGGACTCAATACCAGTGCTCACAATATTGCAATTTACCCACATTTTTCCCAGCTACAAGGTCTACATGCTTTTAAGACTAAAGAGAGTGTAAGCTTTTCCTCTGTCCAGAAATTACCTGTTACTCTTTTCCAAAGCTAGCCAATGCTTAACAGTTTCTCACCTATAGAATGAAAAAGAGGTTGAGGACATGGATATATTCATGGAGAAGTAGAAGAATTCCTGCCTCATAGGAAGGTTCTGTGACTAGGATGAGCATTGTTTGCAACCTGTATCTGGAATTCTGTTTAGACTTGCACCACCTAAGATTACCCTTGCAATAGAAATGCATGTGTGTTTTAATTATGTTATTAAGATAAACTCTCTAAGATGATGGAAATTTACAAAACAACGTGTAGGTTATGAGAAAAGACCCGTTAAAGAGTTATGATACATCAGTTTGCGATTGAATTTTCTCATTAGTCGGATATGAGACCTTGGTCAAATCACTGAACATGTATAAGCCTCTATGCAATGAGGGTTATGTGATGCCTAATGTTTGTAAGGATTATAAGGTATTTATTTCAGAAACAGATACTTCAGTACAATGCATTTCCAGTGAAAAAATGTTATTAAGGGAGCGGTAGTAACAAACACACTTATACATGTTAACCAACACACACACACACACACACACACACACACACACACACGTGTTAATATTTGCCTTTCAAAACTGATTTTAAACTGCTTATTCTATAGAGACTGAAACAGAACACTTACCCAGCAATTTTGGAAGAGGTATAATCAAGGGGGAAGCCAAGAAAAAAACAATTCACCATACTGGTAAGAACAAGAATATTTCAAGTCTAGTACCTATATGCTATTTTACATAATAAAACTTCTCCATAATTTCTTCCTATAATTACCAGAATGCTAGCAGTTACCATCAATGGGTTCTTAGATACATAATTTCTGTTTTAGGATTCATCTCCTTACAGTTGTCCACAAAAAAACAATGCTATTGTGAGCTTGAAATTTGCTTGATGGAAGCCTTTAAAATGCCACTTTACTCACTTTGTCTTTCAGACCCAATTCATTAGTTGCTTTGTATTTGCAAATGCAGAAAAGTTACCATAAGAAAGGATTAGAAGAGGAATTTAGAAAATAGACATTGCATTGCTTATTAATTTCCTCCATGTGATTACAATACCAGGAAAAATTTCTAATATTTCAGGTGATGGTGCAACCTGTGTTTTTTCCTTTTTAATACACTTTAGGGTATAAATTACTGCTTCTGTTCTTGCTGATCAGTGGCTAATAGACGTTGTCACCATCTTTGACATGGTAACAAAGGAAACAGGCAGCTTAAGGGAGAATCAGGGAAGGAGACACTGAAAGAGAGGCTTTTAAAACAGTATTCATCCAACGATGATGGTGTTCATGCCCCAAAGTTCATGCCATAACAGGAACAGCACTAGGAGCTTCACACTGCAGGGAAAGACACTTCAGTAAAATATGAAATAGCACAACCTCATCACTCAGTAAATGACCAGGCACACAATGACAGGACTCCAAATGCATTGGGAGGAACCTAGTAGCCTGATTTGCTACAATACATTCCCTAAAATGCACAGGTTTTACCACAAAATATATTAGACATGTAAAGGAACAGCAAGTGTGAACTCTACATAAGAAGAAAGCAGACCAGAACAAATCTTTGTGTGCATTCCAGTTGTAGGTTTTCCTATAATTTATAAATATGTTAAATAAAGAACGCCATGTTTAATAGAGAAAAGACCATAGGTGGCTAGTTCTCATCAAATGAAAATGTCAAGAGAGAGACAGAATGATATATGAAAAGAAAAACACAGATGATTTTGGTATTGTAATTCTAATAACTGTTAGGTAAAATGCCTTATAGTGGCACAGGAATAGATTGGAATGGTCAGAAGAAAGAATCTCTACACTTGAAATAATGGGAAGAGTGAAAGTAGAGCAGGGAGGAAGGGGGCAGGAAAAGCATTGGAAGAAATAATGGTTAAATATTTTCAAACATATTCAATGAAAAATGTCAATCTGCACTTCTACTCAATGAAATCTAAGTAGAATAGTTACAATGAAATATGCAATCAGACCGATCTTGGTAAAAGCTATGAAGGACAGAGGAAATAATACAACCCACAAAGGGCCAACAACTCATCATAAGAGAGAAACCCTGGCAAAATGAAGGGCTGAGTTGACATCACAAACTGTCCAGGAATACAGGCAGTGGGATGGCATAGTCAGAGTGCTAATAGAATAACATTACTATGCTTCTTATATCTAGCCAAACTATCATTCAGAGTGAAGGTTAGAAAAAGGGATTGCAATTTTCTAAAATAAAGAAAGAAAAGGAAGGAAGGAAGGAAGGAAGGAAGGAAGGAAGGAAGGAAGGAAGGAAGGAAGGAAGGAAGGAAGGAAGGAAAGGAGGGAGGGAGGGAGGAAGAGAAAAGAAGAAAGAAAGAAAGAAAGAAAGAAAGAAAGAAAGAAAGAAAGAAAGAAAGAAAGAAAGAAAGAAAGAAAGAAAGAAAGAAAGGAAGGAAGGAAAAAAGGAAGGAAGGAAGGAAGGAAGGAAGGAAGGAAGGAAGGAAGGAAGGAAGGAAGGAAGGAAGGAAGGAAGGAGGAAGGAATGAAGAAAGAAAGAAAAAAAGAAAAAGAAAGAAAAGAAAAGAAAGAATAGAAAGAAAAGAAAGAAAGAAAGAAACAAAGAAAGAAAGAAAGAAAGAAAGAAAGAAAGAAAGAAAGAAAGAAAGAAAGAAAGAAAGAAAGGAAGGAAGGAAGGAAGGAAGGAAGGAAGGAAGGAAGGAAGGAAGGAAGGAAGGAAGAAAGAAAGAAAGAAAGAAAGAAAGAAAGAAAGAAAGAAAGAAAGAAAGAAAGAAAGAATCCAAGCAATGGGGATCTGTTTGATAGCAGATCTGCTTTAACAGTAAAGAATTTTTTTTTTAATGTTGAAAGCAATTTACTTCTGGCAGTAACTTGAATCCAGCTTCTAAAGGAGCATGGATTCAAAGATTTATGTAATTCCAAAAGACAATAAGAATGCATGTATTTTTCTCCGTAGTTGATTCAAAAGGCAATTGCATAAACATGATGTGCATCATTTTATTGAGGCGCCTATAAAATGTATAAAATGAATACATTGCACTGTAGGAGCACAGAGGTGATGTGTGTTGATCACAATGTATTTCAGTAAGATGATATAGAAGATTTTAATTCCAATTTGGAAGAGCAAATGAGGCGTGCCTGGAATGCTAATATATAAAATGCCAGGGGTCATTATGACCAAAATAAGTGGATGGATGACCAAACAGCAGGCTGCGAGGGGCGACAACGCTGGCGGGGGGGGGGGGGGGGGAGGCGGGTAGTGTGGGATGACCAAACAACTGAATAGCAGGTTGTATGGGCGACCAAGCTGGCAGGGGTGGCAGTTGGGGGCTACCAGGCCAGCAGGGAGGAGCTGGGGACAGCCAGGATGGCAGAGGGGAGCAGTTGGGGGAACCAGGCCAGCAGGGAGGTCAGTGAGGTGCATCCAGGCTGGCGGAGTAGCAGTAAGGGCTGACCAGGCAGGCAAGGGGCCAGTAAGGGGCAACCAGGCCGGCAGGACAGAGCAGTTAGGGGCGACCAGGCCAGTAGAGGGGAGCAATTGGGCGTGACCAGGCTCGCAGGGGCAGCAGTAAGGGGTGACCAGGCCATTGGAGGGGCAGTAAAAGGTGCCCAGGACAGAGGGGAATGGTCGGGGGTGACCAGGCCGGCAGGGGGTGAAGGGCATTAAGGGGCGACCAGACTTGTGGGGAAAGGCAGTTAGGGGGAACCAGGCTGGTGAGGAAGCAGTTGGGGGCAACCAGGCCGGTAGGCAGAGGTGGATAGGAGTGATCAGGCTGCAATGGGGGGCACTTAGGGGAAATCAGGTAGGCAGGCAGGTTAGCAGTTAGGAGCCAGAGGTCCTGGATAGTGAGAGGGTTATCCAACTGACAGTTTATCCCTGATCCCCAGTATCAGTTAGTTGGGCTTTCCCCAAGACGTCCTGTATTGGAGAGGGTGCAGTCTTGGCTGAGGGTACTCCCCACCCCCGCACCATGCACAAATTTCATGCAACAGGCCTCTGGTTATAAATAAGAAGGTGAACATAAAAGAAATTTGTAAGTATACACTTTTTTTTCTTTCTTCTCTTAGCTTCAGAGGGACCCGGTTATATAAAAATATGTATAACTTTATATTATAGGCATGTTCAGTACCATCACTCCCACTGTCTGCAGTTTTCATATGTGCAATTTCTGTTATTCATGGTCAATCAGGAATGGAATATATCAAATGCAAAATGCCAATGATAAATAATTCATGTTTTAAATTATTCATTATTCTGTAGAGATGGTGAATCTCATGCCATCCTTCTCTGTCCTACCCAGAACATGAATAATCCCTTTGTCCAGCCTATTCACTCTGATAACGCTACCTGCCCTTTTGTCACTCAGTAGCCTTCTCAGTTATCACATGGGTAAGCACTGTTATGGTATTGCAGTGCTTATGTTCAAGTACACATGATTTTACTTCATACTGGCCCCAACATGCAAGAGTAGAGATGTTCACAGTTTGGATATACCAAAGAGAAGCCAGCATTTTTATCAGAGATAATTTAGATAGGATAGCTCTGAATATATTTTGGGTTTGGCACAATCCACAGTTTCAAGCTTCCATCCGCTGAGGTATCTTGGAATGGATCCCTCACTGATAAGGTGGGTAATAGTAGCACAGAAACGGGAAAGATGTAAGAGAATGATATGGGATTAGCATTTCTAGATCTCCCTGGTATTTACTTAGCAACAATCTGAAATGGGTTCTAAAATTATCAATGTTGGTAGTTATACAACTCTGAGTATAAATTTTAATAACCTATTAAATTTCACACTTCATATGGGAAAAATGTATTGTATGCCTACATAATTGCTCTCTGACCTACAAATAGCTCTCTGACCTACAAATAATAAGACATTAAGGAAAGTTTAAAGCAATGGGAAGATGTTTATGGTAAGAAAATTGTGATTCTTCACATAAGTTTCTCCAACATTTCTCCCCTCAAAGCCTATTCTGATTGGCTCCTGCTAATCTTAGAATACTTTGCATACTTGATTCTTCTGAAGTGGTGTTTTTTACTTAAACCTAATGGAGAAAAACCAGAGCCTCTGAAATATATTGGCTAATGTTGCCCAGGGTTGTGTTGTTCTACCTCCTATATCTTTCACAAAATGTTTCTGATCAATAATGACCTTTTCAAGGAACTCTTAGCATTTGCAAAGGCATGGATGGAACTGGAGAGCATTATTCTAAGTGAAATAAGCCAGTCAATGAAGGAAAAATACCACATGATCTCACTCATTCATGGATAATAGAGACCATTATAAACTTTTGAACAATACTAGATACAGAGGCAGTGCTGCCTCAAACAGATTGTCAAACTGCAGCGGGAAGGCCGGGGAGGGTGGGGGTGCAGGAGGTAGAGGGGTAAGAGATCAACCAAAGGACTTGTATGCATGCATATAAGCATAACCAATGGACATAAGACACTGGAAGATAGGGGAGGCTATGGGACTGTCTAGGGCGGGGGGAAAAAATGGACACATATGTAATACCCTTTGTAATACTTTAAGCGATAACAAAAAATAAAATAAAATAAAAATAATGACCTTTTCTTTTTTTGCCAAATATGGGCCAGCTGTGTAATAATACCACAGCTGGAACACTCTCTGTAAAGAAGGTGTTATGGTATTTGTTGGCAGACAGAGTCATAGTGCAACCTTTATATTTCTTCATGGACTCAGGCATTACTTCAAACTTTCCCAACCTTCCTAATACGGGGACCCTTTAATACAGTTGCTCATGTTGTGGTGACCCCCAACCACGAAATTATTATTGTTGCTACTTCATAACTGTAATTTTGCTACTGTAAACAATGTGTAATTATATATGTGTTTTCCGATGGTCTTAGGTGACCCCTGTGAAAAGGGTCGTTCGACCCCCAAAGGGGTCGCTACCCAGAGGTTGACAACCACTGCTTCAAAGCAAGACGTCTGCTGTGCAGTGTCAGGATCATGATTTCTTTCAAACTATACTTGCAGGGTCCACTAGAACTGACTTCCACTCCATACATTGTTGGCCCTGAAGTCCTTTTTAGTTCCTGAATCCAATTTATCCCTCCCACAATGCTAATTTCTCTTTAATAACTTTCATGCCTTTTTTTGTCACTGGACCAAATTATTGGTTGGTGATTATAGGAGAAACATTAAATCATATGAAAACTCCGGTGGAAATGGATCCAACCAGTATCCTGGTACTGCTGAAAAATTAACAATTTCTTCCTTGCATGTCACAAGGTCTCCATGCAAAGGAACCTTACAAGGCATTTATTTCTCAATCTGATCAATGTCTTTATTCTCTTAATCCTTGATATCTACATGCTTTATAGTGACAAAACCTAATGGGGAATTACAATGTTCCCTGGTGAGTCAATTCATTTCTGGCTCATGGTAAGTTTCTGTGACTGTACAGTCAGTCGGTGGTGTGGAACTTGTCAGTTAGTGAAAATCAAATAAATAAACAATGAAACAAAGAGTGATGTTCTATTTCATGAAGTACATCCCTACAGAAAGAGTGTGCATTTAATGCTAGCCTGCAAGTTAGTTTATGATCATAAATTCACTGGGATGATGATTTCAATTTCCATAATAAAGAATTTATATGGAATAAGTAGTGTTTAAGGAATTTTGAGACATAGCTTCTAAAATGTATATCTATTTTACTATTTCCTGGTTATTTGGTTTTGGAGATGTCACTAAAGGTCTCTGAACATCAGCATAATATGGCTGACATATTTATTCCATCTGTTCCAATATATGTTTTCATGAATTTGCAATCAGATTATCTCAACAAAATTTTGATAGGCTAGATACAGCCAACATATTTGCACTCATGGAAACATATATATTCCTATGTAAATGATTTGTACATAAATGATCACAATGACGTGTTTTTAAATCTATGTTTCAGTGGGGGCTAATGCAGAACACTCAACAGATGCAACTCCCCGTGGCATAAAAATGAGTCCAGTGAAGATACAATCAATGGAATTATTTGGTAAGAAGAAGAATTTAAAAAATAAAATATTCCAGTTTATTCACATTTTGGAGTTGAATTACGCCTGAAACTTAAAGAACAAAAGCACCTGTAGGTTACTATTACACGGAGAAAGGTTTTGATAAATACCCTTCTTTAATGAGTTAAATTCTTGTCTTAAGTGCAGGCAGACCTTGGAGAAACTTTGTGTTTTGTTCCAGACCATTGCAATAGAGTGAATATCACAAAACACAAGGCACATGAAATTTGGTGTTTCACAAAGTGTATAAAATGATGATTAAACTATAGTGAATTCTATTCTGTGTACAAAAGCATTTGATCTACAAAGAAAATAATATATGTATTTAATTGAAAATACTTTATGGCTAGAAACTGATAACAACCATCTGAAACTTCACTGTTATAATCATTTTGCTTACGTAGGGTGTTACCCCAATGTTGATGGTGGATGTTGGTTCACACTGGTGGTTTCTGAAGTCAGGATAGCTGTGGAAATTCTTTTTTTTTTTTTTTAGACTTTAAATATTTTGTTATATTTTTGGACATATTTCTGTGTTCATTCTTTTTTAATTGTTTTACTGCTTAAAGTATTACAAAGGGTATTACTTATGTGTCCTTTATTTCCCCCCGCCCTTGACAATCCCCTGGCCTCCCTTACCCCCCAGAGTCTTATGCCCATTGGTTATGCTTATATGCATGCATACAAGTCCTTCGGTTGATCTCTTACCCCCCTCCCACTTGCCCCCCAACCCTCCTTGAGCCTCCTGCTGCAGTTTGCCAATCAGTTTGAGGCATCAGGGCCTCTGTATCTGTTATTGTTCATAAGTTTATAATGGTCTTTATTATACATGAATGAGTGAGATCATGTGGTATTTTTCCTTCATTGACTGGCTTATTTCACTTATAATAATGCTCTTCAGTTCCATCCAGGCTGTTCGCAAATGGTAAGAGGTCCGTCTTTTTTATAGCAGCATAGTATTCCATCCTGAAGATGTACCACAGTTTTCTAATCCATTCATCTACTGATGGGCACTTAGGCTGTTTCAAGATCTTAGCTATGGAGAATTGTGCTGCTATGAACATAGGGGTGCATATATCCTTTCTGATTGGTGTTTCTGATTTCTTGGGATATATTACTAGAAGTGGGATCACAGGGTCAAATTGGAGTTCCATTTTTAGTTTTTTGAGGAAACTCCATACTGTCTTCCATAGTTGCTGTACCAGTCTGCATTCCCACCAGCAGTGCAGGGTTTTCCTTTTTCTCCACATCCTCTCCAGCACTTGTCCTTTGTTGATTTGTTGATGATAGCCATTCGGACAGGTGTGAGATGGTACCTCATTGCTGTTTGGATTTGTATCTCTCAGATGATTGGTGATTTTTGAGCATGTTTTCATATGTCTAGCAGCCTCTGTCTGTGCTCTTTCAAAAAAATGTCTATCTAGGTCATTTGCCAATTTTTTGATTGGATTGCTTATCTTCCTTTTGTTAAATTATATGAGTTCCCTATAAATTTTGGAGATTAAACCCTTTTCTAAAATAGCATTGCCAATATGTTCTCCCATGCAGTGGGCTTTCTTGTTTTGTTGATGGTTTCTTTTGCTGTGCAGAAGCTTTTTATTTTGATGTAGTCCCATTTGTTTATTTTCTCCTTACTTTCCATTGCCCTAAGAGCTGTATTGGTAACGTTATTGCTATGATATATGACTGATATTTTGCTGCTGTGGATTCCTGTAAGATTTTTATGGTTTCCTGTCTTACATTTAAGTCCTTCATCTGTTTTGAGTTTGTTTTTCTATATGGTATAAGTTGGTGGTCTAGTTTCTTTTCTTTTTTTTTTTTTTTGCATGTATCTGACTAAATTTCCCAGCACCATTTATTGAAGAGACTGTGTTGACTCCATTGTATGCTCTTGTCTCCTTTTTCAAATATTAATTGAGCATAATGGCTTGGGTTGATTTCTGGGTTCTCTGTTCTGTTCCATTGGTCTATATGTCTGTTTTTTTGGCAGTACCAGGCAGTTTTGAGAACCATGGCTTCTTAATATAGCTTGATATCTGGTATTGTGATCCCTCCAACTTTGTTCTTCTTTCTCAGGATTGACATGGCTGTTCAGGGTCTTTTTTTTTTATTCCAGATGCATTTTTGGAGAGTTTGTTCTAGAGCTTTGAAATATGCCATTGGTATTTAAATGGGGATTGGTTTGAATCTTTAGATAGCTTTGGGTAGTATGGACATTTTAATGATGTTGATTCTACCAATCCGTGAACATGGTATGTTTGCCCATTTGGTTATGTCTTCCTCTATCTCCTATTCCATTGTCCTATAGTTTCCTGAGTACAGTCCCTTTACCTCCTTCGTTTAGTTTATTCCTAGGTATCTTAATTTTCTGGGTGCGGTTTTAAATGGCATTCTGTTTTTAGTTTCTCTTTCTGTGAGTTCATTATTGGTGTATAAAAAAGCTATAGATTTCTGGGTGTTAATTTTGTATACTGCTACATTGCCGAATTCATTGATTATGTCTAGCAGATTTTTGATGGAGTCTTTGTGGTTTTCTATGTATAGTACCATGTCATCTGCTAATAATGACAGTTTTACTTCTTCTTTTCCAATTTGGATGCAATTTATCTTCTTCTCTTCTGATTGATATAGCTAGCACTTCCAGTACTATGTTGAACAGGAGTGGTGAAAGTGGGCATCCCTGTCCTGTTATTGTTCTTAGAGGAAATGAACTTAGTTTTTGCCCATTGAGTATGATGTTGGCTGTAGGTTTGTCACATAAGGCTTTTATTATGTTGAGGTATGATCCTTCTCTTCCCACTTTGCTGAGAGTTTTTATCAAGAAAGGGTGTCGAATTTTGTCAAATCCTTTTTCTGCATCAATTGATATGATTATTTGATTTTTGTCTCTCAATTTCTTTATGGGATGAGTCATATTTATTGATTTGTGGATATTTTACCATCCTTGCATCCACCTAATAAATCCCACTTGATCATGGTGTGCCAGGAGCCAGTCCATCCTTGCTGTTTCAAGGGACCTGGCATATATGGCATACTGTTCTTAATATGTTTGCTCACCTTCTTGGCACTATGTGTTTTAACCAAAGTCAACTCTCTGAGAGAGGTTGTTTCCCAAGGTAGGGATTTTCCCCTGAAGTTAGGGAGGGAATAAAACCCCTTAACTAAGTGCCAGGAGGGTAATTAATCACTTTAACTACGAACAATCATGCTTAAGCTACAAAATCTTTACTCCCTTGATTGGAGATAAGAAATGCCCTAACCTTTGGAATAGAGATAGATAGGATTGGAATCAACTGGTATAAATACAGATGTAACAAGACAACAGGACACAGAACCTAGACACAGAACCTAGAGACAGAACCCGACACAGAACCTAGACACTTAACCTAGAGACAGAAGAACTTCACTGGAGAGAACATGGCAAAAGATCCTGGACAGAAACTGGCCACAGAACCTGGAGACAGAACCTAGAGATGGAACATGGCAAAGGATCCTGGACAGAAACTGGCTACAGAACCTAGACACAGAACCTAGAGACAGAAGAACTTCGCTGGAGAGAACATAGCAAAAGATCCCGGACAGAAACTGGAGACAGAACCTAGAGACAGAACCTAGCGAGAGAACCTGGCTGAAGAACCTAGAGACAGAAACTGGCTACAGAACCTGGCTAGAACATGGCAAGAGAACCTGACTAGAACCTGGTGACTGAACCTGGCTGGAGAACCTGGACAGAACCTGGCAGGAGAACCTAGCAAGAGAACATGGACACAAAACCTGGCTGGAGATCCTAACCAGAACTTTGCTGGAGATCCTGAACAGAACTTGGCTGGAGATCCAGACCAGAACTTGGCTGGAGATCCTGGCTAGAGATCCTGGCTAGGCTGCTGATCAACTGAACGCTGTCTCTGTGTCATTCCTTCTTCGCCGACTCCATCCACACCTTTGGGGACCCCTGGACCTGCTGGGGTTGGACCCCAGCAATGGTGTATGATCTTTCTAATGTAATGCTAGATCTGATTTGCTAGAATTGTGTTGAGGAGTTTAGCACCTATGTTCATCAAGAATATTGGCCTATAGATCTCTTTTTTTGTGTGGTGTCTTTATCTGGCTTTGGAATAGGGCAATGCTGGCTTCATAGAATGAGGTTAGATGTGTGCCTGCCTCTTGAATATTTTGGAATAGTCTGAGGAGGATTGGTGTTAGTTTTTCTTTGAATGCTTGGTAGAACTCCCCTGTAAAGCCATCTGGTCCAGGACTTTCGTTTACTGGAAGATTTTTGATCACTGCTTCAATTTCTTTGGTAGTTATTGGCCTAGCCCAGTTTTTGATTCTTCCTGATTGAGTTTTGGGAGCTTTTTCAAAAAATATGTCCATTTCATCTGGGTGGTCCATTTTGTTGGAATAGAGTTGTTTCTAGTACTTTTTCATAATCTTTGGATTTCTGTGAGGTCAGTTGTTACTTCATCTGTTTCATTTCTGATTTTGTTTATTTGGGTCTGCTCTCTCTGTTTCTTGGTGAGCCTGGCTAGAGGTGCATCAATCTTGTTTAACCTTTCAAAGAACCAGCTCTCGGTTCTATTGATCTTTTTTTGTTTGGATTTTGTTTGTTTGGACTTTATGCAGTTTATTTCCACTCTAATCTGTATTATTTCCTTCCTTCTGCTTACTCAGGGCTTTTCTTGTTGCTCCATTTCTAATTCTTTGAGTTGTAAGGTTAGGTAATTTATTACCATTTTTTAATTATTTATTTATTTATTTTTTTTTTTTTTGAGGTAAGCCTGTGGAACTATGAACTTCCCTCTCACGACTGCTTTCACTGTGTCACATGGATTTTTGGATTGTTGTGTTTTCATTGTCAGTTGTTACCAGGATGCTTTTTCTTTCTTTTTTGATCTCTATGGTAACCCAATCATTGTTTATTAGCATGCTTTTTAGCCTCCAGGTGTTTGATTTTTTTTTTTTATTGTAGTTGGTTTCTAATTTTATGCCATTGTGATCTGAGAAGATGCTTGATATCATTCTATCTTCTTGAATTTGGAGAGACTTTGCCTGTGACCCAAATGTGGTCTAACTTTGAAAATGCCCTGTGTGCACTTGAGAAGAAAGTATATTCCATGGCTTTGGGGTGAACTGTTCCTAAGACGTCAATTAATTCCATCTGATCTAGTGAGTCATTTAGGAATAATGTTTCTTTGCTGATTTTTTGTTTAGAGGAATTATCCAGTGGTGTCAAGGGGGTATTAAAGTCCCCTCTTATGACTATATTGCCATCAATCTCTCCCTTGATACCTTCCAGAACTTCTTTTATGTATTTGAGTCCTCCTGTATTTGGTGCATATATGTTTACCAGAGTTATATCTTCTTGTTGAATTTCTCCCTTTAGTATTATGAAGTGGCCTTCTTTATCTCTTATTATGGCCTTTATTTTGAGGTCTAATTTGTCAAAGAGTAGTATTGCTACCCCACATTTTTTCTTTCCAGTTCCATTCGCCTGAAAATGTTTTTTCCATCCTTCACTTTCAGTCTGTGTGAGTCCTTTGTTCTAAGGTGGGTCTCCTGTACACAGCAGATATATGGGTCATGTTTTCTTATCCATTCAGCTACCCTATGTTTTTTGATTGGGGCATTTAATCCATTTTCATTTAAAGTTATTATTGATAGGTACTTGTTTGTGGCCATTTTTACCCTTTATGTCTGTGTTCCTTCTTCCCTTCCTATTTCTTCTTTTTACAGCAGATGTTTTAGCGTTTCTTGCATTGCCAGTTTGGTGGTAATAAACTCCCTTAGTCCTTTATTGTCTGTGAAGCTCCTGATTTCACCGTCAATTTTGATTGAAAGCCTTGCTGGGTATAGTGTTCTTAGATTCAGACCCTGCTTTGCATGACTTTGTATATTTCATTCCATTCCCTTCTGGACTGATATGTTTCTCTTGAGTAGTCAATTGATAGTCTGATGGGAGATCCCTTGTAGGTCACTTTCTGTCCCAATTAATACTGGGTTGGAGGAACGGGCTGACCCAGAGCAGGTTTCCTGCTCATCTCTCCTTATTCTGTTCCCCAGTTTCCACAAATTCACCTTCCCCTGCTGTCTCGGGGACCTTTTTTAATTGGAGGATCCTATGTACTGGGATTAGCAAGCAAATGCAAGGAAGTCAAAAAGACAAAGCAACCACACTGCCTCACGACTTTCTTCCCCCAGCACTGCGTGGCTGTTAATGAACTTCAGGCTGCCTTTCTTGGCAACTCTCCCATGGCTATGGGCTTAGATCTAGAGTCCCCAACTGCCAGCAGCCCTATGGATCCCTTTCCAAATTAGAGGGCTACATTGACCCCAAGAGGCGAGGAACTGGTGCAGTGCAGTCTCCCTCTGGCATTCTAGTTCTGGCTGTGTGTGTTTCTCCTGGCAGCCCAGATCCCAGATCCCACCACTCTCCAGGTGACCTCTGACCTTTCAGTCCATGGATTGCCTCACCAGCTGTGTTTTATTCACCAGTTCTTCATGGTTGTTATTTAATTCAGCTGTTCCTTGTATTTGCTCTGTGAGAAGGTGCAGAACCCATTCGAGTGTTCAGCCGCCACCTTGTCTCCCACTAGACAAATTTTGGCACCCACGATTAGGGAGGCTAGAGTCTCGGTGATCTTGGGTTCCCACATGAGGCAACTGGTCCCTGGGCATTGTGGCTTTAGGGTCCTGGGATGTATCCAAGGTTTTCCTGGGTGAAGGTAAGGCTGGGTTTCTGATCAGAGCTGGTCTCCCTTTCAAGATGGCACGGCCTCTGCAGCAGAGTGGGCTGTTGCAGGCAGGAGAGATTTCAACAGTATCAGAGGCTGCCCCGCCAGGAGAGCCTGGTCCGCCAGTCCCCAACAGTCCTGCAGAATATAACTGTCCCTCACTCACAAAGAGACACTCCCTGCATGTCCACACACTCTCCTTAACTCTCCAATTCATACACTATTTTGCTGAAATCCCTCCTATTAGCTGCCATATTGGATCCACTGTAGCTATATCATTTGAAATGTGCTTCTCATATAATAAAACTGAAATTACTCAGCATTACTCATCTTCACACATGTGCTTCAGAAGGGATGTAGTGAAGGCTGGTGTGAAACACCATTAATCTCAATGCACTTCCCCTCAGAACTCTTGGGTGACCAGATGCCTGGTCAATTTATGGCAATATATTGAAAAGATTCTCTTTTCTGAATGGTTGGTCTTAGCAGTGGGCCAAGATACTAAGAAAATTGTGGTATAAGTACATGTGTTGTCAAGTGGGCATTGTTGTTCTCATCATAAAGCACAGACAGAGGAAATTGAATATCGATGTGAAGGGTGCTAGGATTTTTAGAATGGCAAATGAGCACTGGGTTTAATATAAACTCACCAGTTGCATGAAATCTTCATGATTTCGTCAACCTGTTGTTTGAAACCCTGGAGGAAGCCACGGACTTTTCCTACCTGGCTATGCAAGTTCCTATTGCCGTTTTATTCAAAAGGAATGTTGTCAAACTTACGTTACCACAAGATTATATACCATTATTATTATTCTGAAACAGTGTTAGACTATTTATCGATTCAAAGTGACAAAAGGGTATTAAATATAAACACAGGCTAGTAAAATTTCAGTTCCCACAATTAAGAAAAATGTCTGTTTGTAAGTAATCAAGTACTTGATTACTATAACATAATTTATAACAATTTTAATAATGAATAGAATTTTTGCTTGTTGGGCAAATACGGGAAAGATATTTTCCATTTTAGCAGACTGGTAAAGGACTAAACAAATTCTGTACTAGCTTACTTCAGATTTATTAATCTAACTACATTTACTAATTCAGATTACCTATAATTTTCCTTTTAAGATTTCTCTTCACAATTTTTCTACAACATTCACAAACCCTGTTACCCATTCGGGAAAAAAAACCCCCAAAACAACAAATCAGCTTTAGAACAACTCAATTTCATGTTTTCTTCAAAATCTATTACCACACTTCATGCCTCCTATTACCAAAACTACATAATTTCTTTCCAATTCTTTAGAATTCTTAACTCTTAAAACCTTAATTTTAAGTGACAAGTAATAAATATGTCTCAGAGTTGCAATACACTCACAGTTTAAGAGCTATATTTCAAATAAAGTAGAAGACATATTTATTAACAGATTAATATCTACCCCCTAGATTCTCTGTAATAACAAGCCAAAAGTAGGCCAAGTCAGATTAATTAATATTTTAAGTATCCTCTTATTTCAAAATACCTAGATATTTAAAAAATGTTAATGTTTAACCCAGCAGAACTCCAAAGTTTTAAGTTACCAAATACTTTACTATTTTATTTTTCTTCAGAAAGAGGGAGTGGCCCTCCAGTGCCACTTCTTCAGCTTGCCCTCTAGGAGAAAATCTTGAGGAGTTTAAAAGGTTTATTTTGCATAATTTTCTTTCTGAATAGAATGGAGCAACATGAAATCTTGCATATTAGAAGAGATCTTATCCTATTTCAAAACAGAAATAAAAGCAACCCCTAAAGTAAATAAATGAGCACTTCCAAAAGGATGGACTGGGACATTAGCCTTAGAATCTGTCTTTCTTTCTTTCTTTTTTTTCAAACAGAGGTCAGGTTTTATTGACTGTGTTACAAAAAGAGCCAGTTTAGTCAAAAAGACCAAAGCCCATGTCATCATCAGACTCTTAGATTTTTCTTTCTTTGCTTCCACTTTCTTCTCCTCAGCTGTGGCAGCAGGGGTGGAGGGAGCAGGACCTCCTGCTGGTGCAGCACTTGCTGCAGGGGCAGGTCCACCAGCCCCTACATTGCAGATGAGACTCCCAATATTAACATTGCCCAGAGCCTTTGCAAACAAGCCTGGCCAGAAGCTCCAACTTTTACACCAGCTGCTTTCATGAGGGCATTTATCTTATCCTCCATCAGGGCCCCCAGTAGATGCAGGTGAGCTCTGAGTCTGAGGCCATGGTGAGGGTGAGTGCTGGGTGAGCACTGCCGGAGTGGTAGTAGTCTCCAGATGAAGTCTACCTTAGAATCTTATCTCACACTAACCCAGCCCAGCACATGACCTGTGGTCTGAGTGGCCAAAGCCCAAATAGCAGAAACAGAGGATCTCCTGTTTTCGTAAAATGGTGCGGAGTGAACTAAGTCCCCAAAAGATAAGAGAGCAAGCAAAGACCATCTGTAACCAAACTTACATTACAGACAGAAAACTCTCACTAGCTAATCATTTGGGGCAACTGATGCCTTGAGAGGAAGAGCAGGTAGGCACCCAAGATTAAAAACTCTCAGTAGCTGCTGGGAAGTTCCTGAGATCCCTGCCATGGGTTCAGCTGGCCATCAGTAGCTAGGGCCCTCAGCAAAGTGGGAGATGACACATCTTTAAACAAATCAATCCCAAGAATAAAGAGACACAAAATAACATTCAGCAGAGACACTCATATAAATATTAGATGTCCAGTGCACGGAATTCGTGCATGGGGAGTGGGAGAGGCGCTCCCTCAGCTGGCCTGCACCCTCTCACAATCCTGTACTGCTGGCTCCTAACCGCTGGCCTGCCTGTCTGCCTGATCACCCCTAACCACTTGCCTGCCTGCCTGGTCACCATAACCACTGGCTTGCCTGCCTGACAGCCCCTAACACCCTCTGCCTGGCTGTCTGATCACCCCTAAATGCCTCTACCTACCTGCCTGATCGCTGGCAAGGACTGTACTGGCTTGGCTGATCCCCCTGAACTGCTCAACTGACTGCCTTATCACCGAACCACTCTGTCTGCCTGCTTGATTGCCCCTAACCGCCACTGCCTCGGCCCCCGCCACTGCGAGTTTGTCCAGAAGGACGACCAGAATGACGTCAATGTCATTTGGCTATCTGGTCAAATTAGCATATTATGCCTTTTTATTATAGATTTATAGGCATGCAAAACCCACAGACAAGAGCTTCACACCATTTCCCTTGTCTGCCCAGCCACTGAAACCTCAGAATGCCCTGCATTTAAGAGAAATACATTGAAGCAGAGCCGTGTCTCTTATCCCAAAGCAGGTCAGGCTATGTGCTTGCAGATTATGTGAGGACCACTGGAGGATTCTTGCCATCTGGAGCTGATCCGGCTCCACAAGACAAAAGGCAGTAAATGCCTCCCTTCCCATACTCAATAAATGCACCCAATGCCTTACAAAAGCCCAGGTGAGAGACAGCAAATGCCTCTCCTGTCATACAAAAATGCTTGATTCAAATAAGGTCTTAGCTGAGTTGATGCGGATTGCTGGGGTTGTGGCTGGGACATGAAACAGGAAAATTCCTGGCAGCACTGGCAATAAAAGTTCCAGACCCCAGCCCCAGAAACCCCCAATCCAGGCAGCAAGTGGCCTCCCTGGTGGTCATATCTGGGTAACCAGATTATGAAACCTTACAAATAATGGGTCCAGGTTAACTGTAACTACTTGAGCCAGTTAAGCAGAGGAATCTATGAAGGGTGGAATCATATATGAGTGTTTATTCCAATAATGCTGGCAGTATTTAAGAGCAGCAGGTCATCCCAAAAAATCTGCTCTGAAATCCCCTCTCCCCCTGCATAAACCAGCTGCTTATATTGGGTAGGACAAAGATTACATGGGGAAGTAGGCAAAATAAGTTAAGGATGAGCATAATGGTTAAAGATTACAGGCAATGTGTGCTGGGGGTGGGCTCCTCAGGGTCTCCATTGTTTGGGCAACAAGATTGTTAATCTTGCTATGATAATAGGCAGTTCTTATCCCCCAGATCCCAGCCAGATCAGAATCTGATTTCTTTAATCAGAGGGAAACAATCATGATTAGCAGAGCATGATTATATTTCTTATAACTAGCCCCAATATTCTATATATGTCCCTAACAGATTCTCTCACCAATAGATGTTAACAGAGGAATCAAATTTCTGTCACCCACGGGAGTCAGATTTTTGGTGTACCACTGAATATAGAATTTTGAGAAGCCACAGGGCATAATGAAATCTGATGATAGGCTTTATTGCCTGGAGTTACATTCCTCCAGTTGTTAAGTACCATCCCCCTTAAGCCAGTCCTGAAAGAGGGGTAGCTGTGGGCTCCAGCAGAGCTAAAAACAAGGCCAGATCCCAGAGCTTCCAATCCATGTTGCAGCCAGGTATAGATCAGCATCCAAGCTAATTAAAGTTCATTAATTCATTGTGTGTAGGTCCACATGGCCATGAGTCACTGGCCAAGGGGCGTGCATCCTGTGCCACAGGAGAGACAGGAACCCAGTGAGCTCATCTGATTCAAAGCTTAAATATTCAGGTTTGACCCACTTGCAGTGACCATGCCCATTCTGGCCAGCTGTGATAGGCAGCAAACACCTTCCTATGTCAACCAGACCTATTGGCCATGCCTCAAACCTGCCTTTGCCCAGTCCCTTGCCAATCAGTCAGCGGGGAACAGACTCAGAAAGTATTAAATGCTGCTTTTAGGCAGAACTTTATAAATGGCATGCTTATATTATCTGGTCTCTCATTAAGTCCTTTACTCTTAAATTATCAATAGGTTATTTCAACAGCATCAGTATGAGGCCCTCCAGAAAAATTACAGTGCAACAGCAAAGATAATTATGTACATATAACCATAACAACTGTAATACTAAGGAAAATATTTGACATTTTGTGAATTCCAAAATGGATCTCAGATATGCAAATGCGGTTGGAAAGAGGGACCTAATTAATTGCTTGATGTAGGTTTGTGGAAAATGTTTATTTAGTAAAAAATGCAATATTTTCAAAGAGAAAAGAAGGTATTGTTAACATATTTCATCAAACACATAGTATCAACCAAGAGAGAAAAATTTATATTAAAAGAAATCAAATGCAAATGCTGGTGTGGAGATGTACAATGAATTGAATTAAGTGTGCATCTTGAAAAAGAAAAGTACCTCAAGTTTATTATTACAGGAAGAAATTTTTTATCAACACCTTCCTTTAATTAGGTGAATTCTTTCTATAAGTACATTTATACCTGTATATATTTTGGGTTTGGTTACAGAGCATTGCAATAGAGTGACTATCAAAAAACAAGCTAACAAGCCAACAACAACAGCAACAAAAACAAGCAACATGACATTTTGGGTTTCCAAGAATGTACGAAAATGATAATTATACTATATTGCAGTATACCATGGTTATATTCATGGACTCAAGCATTTGGCCAAAACAAGGATTCTAGTATTTGATATCTACATTTCCATCTGAAATCCATTTGCAATTGAATTATAATTATTATTATTACTATTACTACCCAGAAAACTTTACCCAGTTGCCCATGCAGAGTCACAATAGTTATGAGGTTTTTTCTGCAACATACACTTTTTCAACTAAATTTCATGATAGTTTTTCTGTAATTGGGCCTAGAGAGTGGTTTCCAAATCCATCAAAAGGTGAAAATCACATAAAGACAAAAATGTAAAGGGACACAATACCAGTGCTCACAATATTGCAATTTACCCACATTTTTCCCAGCTACAAGGTCTATGTGATTTTAAGACTAAAGAGGGTGTAAGCTTTACCTCTGTCCAGAAATTACCTGTTACTCTTTTCAAAAGCTAGCCAATACTTAACAATTTCACACCTATAGAATGAAAAAGAGGTTGAGGACATGGATATATTCATGGAGAAGTAGAAGAATACCTGCCCCATAGGAAGGTTCTGTGACTAGGATGAGCATTGTTTGCAACCTGACTTCTGGAATACTGTTTGGACTTGCACCACCTAAGTTTACCCTTGCAAGAGAAATGCGTGTGTGTTTTAAGTTATGTTATTAAGATAAGTTCTCTAAGATGATGGAAATTTTCAAAACAACGTGTAGGTTATGACAAAAACCCGTTAAGGAGTTATGATACATCAGTTTGCGATTGAATTTTGTCATTAGTCGGATATGAGACCTTGGTCAAATCACTGAACATGTATAATCTTCCTCAATGAGGGTTATGCGATGCCTAATGTTTGTAAGGATTGTAAGGTATTTATTTCAGAAACAGATACTTCAGTACAATGCATTTCCAGTGAAAAAATGTTATTAAGGGAGCGGTAGTAACAAACACACTTATACATGTTAACCAACACACACACACACACACACACACACACACACACGTGTTAATATTTGCCTTTCAAAACTGATTTTAAACTGCTTATTCTATAGATACTGACACAGAACACTTACCCAGCAATTTTGGAAGAGGTATAATCAAGGGGGAAGCCAAGAAAAAAACAATGCACCATACTGGTAAGAACAAGAATATTTCAAGTCTAGTTATAGTACCTATATGCTATTTTACATAATAAAACTTCTCCATAATTTCTTCCTATAATTACCAGAATGCTAGCAGTTACCATCAATGGGTCCTTAGATACATAATTTCTGTTTTAGGATTCATCTCCTTACAGTTGTCCACAAAAAAACAACGCTATTGTGAGCTTGAAATTTGCTTGATGGAAGCCTTTAAAATGCCACTTTACTCACTTTCTTTTTCAGACCCAATTCATTAGTTGCTTTGTATTTGCAAATGCAGAA